>NC_054378.1:15592736-15892736 GCF_017654675.1 Xenopus laevis
AAGGAAAGTTCTGTGTACGCAATACTTTTAGTATTTAGCTATTTAAAGGTATAAATAAAAACATACAGAGACGGAATGTTCTGGGCACACAACTTGAATACAATGTAATTTTTCCTACCGCACACCTGTAGTTCACCAGTCCTGCAATGGTGGTGCGTTCTTCCGTTGACCCGGCCGGGCCCCCTAGCAACGTACACGTATAGAGTCGGATCCGCACACACTCAAGTTAATGCAGTCGGGGAGTATCCCCTTTTATTTAGCAACCAAACCATTCAACGTTTCTGGGGTGGAACACCCTAACACCCTCCCTTCATCTGGGCACACAACTAACTATAGCCTTGTGGCTTTGGAAAAAAAATTAAATAATACCAGGTTTTAAACATAGCATATGTATACTGATTGTTAGTTCCCCTTTAAGTTCCCTTTTATTCACAGATTTATATGGTTTCTGTTTTAGGTACCGCCGGCATGGTTATTATATATACTGTCATTACTGTTCTTTTCTATCCAATACTTTTTAGAACTTCTGTGTAGCCAGCAGAAGGCACTGTTGCACTGCATAAACTGCAGCTAAGCTAAACTGCGATGCCAATCATTCTGCAAGTTAATTCCAAGTAAGCCCAGTAACAGGAGAAAAATGGGTCCTGTATGCATGTCATTTTATCCTATGCTGATAACATCTGTGTGTTTGATTCAGATAATAATAATAGGTAATTTATGTTCCATTAGGGCTGTAGGGCCCACAGATAAGCTGTTTGAATACAATGTTTTTAGCATTTAAGTAGAGGGGTCATGTTATATTTTTTACTCTAGGCATCTAAGATTAACCCTGTTCTCTCGAGAGAGAACTGTTAATGGCAAGCATATCATGTATCTGCAGCCGCTGGACAAACTGATAGAATATATAGATATTTTTTATCCAGAATGCTCCGAATTACTGATTGCCGTCTCCCATAGACTCCATTTTATCCAAATAAAAATGATTTCCTTTTTCTCTGTAATAATAAAACAGTACCGTGCACTTAATTATAAGATATAATTAATTCTTATTGGAAGTAGAGCCAGTCTATTGGGTTTATTTAATGTTTACATGATTTTCTAGTAAACTTTAAGTATTGAGATCTAAATTACGGAAAGATCTGTTGTAATTTGTTTTTTAAATTAGGGTACTATTCTAATTAGTTGGCAGTGCCAGACAGTGTGTTTATAACCCACTTATTGAATCATTTTTCATTATGGATACAGATTTGCAAAAATTCAGTTATTAAATGAGTTGTTTAGCTTTGTCCAAAATAGAGATAATTTGATGCCACAAACCGTGTGTCTTGTTGATAGCTCAGTCAAACAGTAATCTGGTTTTGCCAAGTCCAGAGAGGAAGTATCATGTTGAAAATAAGATTTCACTGGAGAGCTGATGTGTTGAAGTGGGTAATAAGTTTATTCAAGATTCATTTGCATTAAATGTTTCGGACCTCTAGGGTCCTTCTTCTGGTGCAGTTAACAACATACTGAGTGAACAAGGCTTTTTAAGGCCAACAATCCCATCCCACAACCATCATGTGATCAAACAATTACATACTAGCTCCATCTTAAGGCCAAGTATATGTATTACATTCTGATTAGAAAATGTATACTACATTTAAAGGGATACTGTCATGGGAAAATTTTTTTTTTCAAAATGAATCAGTTAATAGTGCTCCAGCAGAATTCAGCGCTGAAATCCATTTCTCAAAAGAGCAAACAGATTTTTTTATATTCAATTTTGAAATCTGACATGGGGCTAGACATATTGTCAATTTCCCAGCTGCCCCAAGTCATGTGACTTGTGCTCTGATAAACTTCTTTACTGCTGTACTGCAAGTTGGAGTGATATTACCCCCTCCCCCCCCCAGCAGCCAAACAAAAGAACAATGGGAAGGTAACCAGATAACAGCTCCCTAAAGCTGGCCATAGACGCAAAGATCCGATCGTACGAATCAACGTACGATCTGACTTTCCCATCTCCCGACCCTCCACTAACCATTCAGATCAAAGTCTTTACCATTCCGATCAAATAAGAACAGATCACCCAATGTTCTGCCCCTGACAGCAATCGTACGATACTTATGTCTGACAACACTAGTGACAGTCTCCCTCTGAAAATCGTACGATCGGCAATACACGCAGAGATATTATCGGGAGGCGACAGAAATTTTCTAACCTGTCTGATCGACCAAACGACCGATCTCCGCCGGACGAAAAATGTCAGAGCTCTCCACACATGGTCCGAAAATCGTACGAATCCACGATTCGTACGATCGGATCTTTGCGTCTATGGCCGGCTTAACACAAGATAACAGCTCCCTGGTAGATCGAAGAACAACACTCAATAGTAAAAACCCATGTCTCACTGAGACACATTCAGTTACATTGAGAAGGAAAAACAGCAGCCTGCCAGAAAGCATTTCTCTCCTAAAGTGCAAGCACAAGTCACATAACCAGGGGCAGCTGGGAAATTGCCAAAATGTCTAGCCCCATGTCATTTCAAAATTGAATATAAAAAAAAATCTGTTTGCTCTTTTGAGAAATTAATTTCTGTGAAGAATTCTGCTGGAGCAGCACTATCAACTGATTTATTTTCAAAAATTCTTTTTTTCCCATGACCATATCCCTTTAAGCTCCAAGCTTCGTTCATTCCTTTTGGTTCTATTGTGTTCAGTAATTCTATCCATTTGGCTTCCTGTTGTAAGAGCAATGATTTTCTGTCACCCCCTCTGCAAGGCATATTCACCTTCTGTAAAACTATCCATGTTAGGCTTATTGCACTGTGTCTTTCATTAAAGATATGATGGCCAACTGGTGTGTCTGTCTTTTTATTTTTAGGATCAAAGGAAGTTATAGACCTCTTGTGCTCCCCTATCCTGACTGCCCGTATAGTCTGTCCCAAGTATAGTTTGCCACACGGGCATTTAAGGGCATATATTACGTGATCTGAATTACAGGTGTGATACTTATGCCCTTGGTGTGGGTGTGTAATGTAATCACCCTTTATTATTGAGTTACATTTACTGCAATTTAGGCATGGAAAGGTCCAATTTATTGGTTTAGCTGGAACCTGGTGTTGCTGTTGTGGTCAGATCTATCCAGCTCAGCCCTTACCAGAGAGTTTGCAAATTTTTCCCTCTCTTGTATGAGAATATCGGTCAGTCTTTGAAAAGTTTACCAAAAGTATGATCCTGTCCTAATAAGGACCAATGTTTTTTTAATAATAAATTCAATTTTTTTACTCTGTAACAAATGGGATCCTATTGTTTGTGTTTCTCTCTTTAGTGTTCCTTAAAAGGACATCACGTGATTGTAATAATACTTCATCCCTTGTTTGTTTTAGAATGTTTCTGTCATAACCCCGATCAACAAATTTCTCAATCAAGTTATTCGAGGCTTCCAAATATTTAGTATTGTCAGAGGAAATTCTTTTTATCCTTTAAAAATTGTCCCTTGGGTAAACCTCTTTGTGTGGAAGCTATCATGTAATAGAATATTGTTCCTTTCCAAGGGTTTAGTGTATAATCCAGTATTTAAATCTCCTTTCTCAATATTAATCTTTACATCAAGATAATGTATGATTTTGGGACTATAATCTGCTGTAAACTTTATCGTTTGATGTTGTGTGTTTAGGAAAGACAGAAAGGATTCTAGTTCCTCTATCGTTGAGTCCCAAATCAAGAAGATATCGTCCACAAACCGATAGTAGCAGGCGATTTTATCATTATACAAGGGATTCTGGAGGATGAGTTTTTGTTCAATAGCATTCATAAAGATATTCGCATAACTTGGAGCTAAATTAATCCCCATGGCCGTCCCTTGCAATTGTATATAATGGTCCTTGTTGAACCTGAAATAGTTTTTCTTCAAAACCAAGGCCAGTAGGTCTAGGATAAAGTAAACCTTAGGGGCACATTTACTTAGCTCGAGTGAAGGATTAGAATGAAAAATACTTTGAATTTCGAAGTATTTTTTTGGCTACTTCGACCTTCGAATCGAACGATTCGAACTAAAAATCGTTCGACTATTCAACCATTTGATAGTCGAAGTACTGTCTCTTTAAAAAAAACTTCGACCACCTACTTCGCCACCTAAAACCTACCGAGCACCAATGTTAGCCTATGGGGAAGGTCCCCATAGGCTTTCTAAGTAATTTATGATCGAAGGAAAATAGTTCGATCGATGGATTAAAATCATTTGAATCGTTCGATTCGAAGAATTTAATTGTTTGATCGAGCAAAATGCGGTAAATCCTTCGATATTTGAAGTCGAAGGATTTAACTTCGATGGTCGAATATCGAGGGTTCATTAACCAAGGGTTATTTAACCCTCGATATTCGACCTATAGTAAATGTGCCCCTTAGTGTGCGGTATATTTTCTAGCAATAGCATTTCTTCTATGTATATCATTCCCTCCTCATGGGGAATTGAAGTGTAAGGGGACTGAACGTCAATACTGCAGAAGATGCTTTCAGGCTTCACCTTACCCAGTTTTGACAGTCTTATCAAGAAGTCGGTATCTTTTAAACATGGTATTTTTTGTACAACCTCCTGTAAAAAGGTATCAACATATTGAGACAACAGTTGCCCATTCCTGAAACTATGGGACGTCCAGACGGCTTAAAGGAAAACTATACCCCCCAAACATTGTAGGTCTCTATTAAAAGATACTGAGTAAAACAGCTCATGTGTAAAACCCTGCTTCATGTAAATGAACCATTATCATAATAATATACTTTTTTAGTAGTATGTGCCATTGGGTAATCATAAATAGAAAATTGCCATTTTAAAAAATAAGGGCCGCCCCCTGAGATCGTAAGATTCACTGTGCACACATACAAACCACATGTAAGGTCACATGAGCCAATTAACAGACAGAGTTCTGCCTTTTGCTTCCTCACTTCTTCCTGTTACAGTTAGTGTTGTAGTATTTCTGGTCAGGTGATCTCTGAGGCAGCACAGATAGAGTCACGAAATGGTGGTTCAAGGCAAGAGATGTAAAAGGGCAATATTTATGTAAATATATATTCCAGTTTGGTAAGATTCTTTAATATGTCATTCAATTTGATATAAACTATCTGTTGCTTAAGTGTTCATTTTGGGGGTATAGTTTTCCTTTAACCAATTTTTTGTGTACCATGGGTAACGGGTACAGTAATGGAGTTCTGGGGTGTGGTGTGATTAAAAATGTTTTGTACTTTCAGTGATGATCTCACAATCAAAGGCATACGAGAGTTATCATCAACCATTTTTTTAATATCCCATGTGGGGTCATGGTCAACTAATTAATAATGGTCAGGGGTAGTGAGCTGTTTCATTGCTTCTTTAATGTAATCCTCCTTATTGAGGATTACTATACTACCCCTTTATCTGCCTTTTTGATTACAATATTCTCATTATTCTGTAGGCTTTTCAATGCCTCCTTTTCAGGTTTTGTGATATATACAGTTTTCTTTTGTCAGATATATTATGTACACCCCACAACTCTGAAACCTCATGTAAGATGACATTCTGAAAGGTTTCTAACGATTGGCAGGTAACACCAGGTGTAAAGAACTTTTAACCTTCAGTAAATCACTTTTATGTAACACATGTCCAGCAGGTTCACAATTTCTGTCCAGAATATGCATTTTTAATTTTAGTCTTTGAATAAATTTATGAAAGTCTACCTTGCATTAAAATTTATCTGTGGGGTGTGTAGGGATGAAACCTAAACCTTTGTTCAGGACCCCTCTTTCTGCTTTAGTCAGTACATGGCTAGATAAGTTAATGATTACGTTGTTTAGCTTTGAGCTCATTTTGAGGGTAGGGACACACTGGGCGATTTGGGGAGATTTAGTCGCCTGGCGACTAATCGCAGCGACTTTTCTCACTCTGCGCCTGGATAAAATGAAAAGTCGCCGGCGCTAATCACACACGGCGATTCGTTTTCCGAAATCGCCCGAAGTTGCCTCACGAGGAAACTTCGGGCGACTTCGGAAAACGAATCGCCGCGTGTGATTAGCGCAGGCGATTTTTCATTTTAGCCAGGCGCAGAGCGAGGGGAGGCATTCGGGGAAGATTGGTTGTGGAAAGTCGCGGCGATTAGTCGCCGGGCGACTAAATCTCCCCAAATCGCCCAGTGTGTCCCTACCCTTAGTATGATTTAGTATTACCCTTTTATGAAAGAGCTCTCCAGATTACTATTTAAGCATTCTGGTTGGTAGGGTTCAAATTACCCTAGCAACCATGCACTGATTTGAATTAGAGACTGGAATATGCATAGGAGTGAGCCTGAATAGAAAGACGAGTACCGGTAATACAAAATTAGCAATAACAATACATTTGTAGCATTTGTTTTTAAATGGGGTCAGTGACCCCTATTTGAAAGCTGGAAAGAGTCAGAAGAAAAAGGAATATAAAAAAACCCATAAAAAATAAATAATGAAGACCAATTGAAAAGTTGCTTAGAATTGACCATTCTATAACATGCTTAAAGGTTAACCACCCCTTTAACATTGTTTAAACCATTACTGTCTTTAAGGGGAGGCTGTGAATGCGGGAGATGCCCTGTGTGAAATCGAAACGGACAAAGCCGTGGTTACCATGGAATCCAACGACGATGGTGTACTGGCAAAAATTCTGGTAAAAATAAAAACAGTTGTTTTTTTTTATTTTTTTTAGATACAGTATTTAGGGGCTTGTGACAGCACTGTGTCTACAAATTCAGTCTTTTCAGAACTGGCTTTTTCTGGGATTCTCCTCTTTGTTCCGTCGGGAGTGTTCCGTGCCATCATCTCGCTCCTGATGGAAAGAATTACAGTTGCTTGCGGCCCTTGGCAGGGGCCCTTTTTACTTAGAAAAGCATCATTCCTTGTCTAGATTTTATTGCACACACCAGTGAGCTGAGCACCGCAGGCAAATCCTACTAAAATAGCTCAGTTCATGTACCTCTAAAGGAGGTTTCTCTTGCGCTCGGGAGGGCTATTTATAGAGGCTATTTGTAGCAGCAATTGGTTTGGCTTATAGATGAGAGATATGAAAGTGTTATTGTGTGGCTTATCATATCCATAGAGCCATTAGCTGTTACATTGCTCACAGAAAAAATGAGCATTATATATGTATTTGTATACTGTACTATCCTTATGGTCTTCAACAGCTACATTAATGAAGGAGAGAAACAGCATAAAGAAGCATGGACAATTAATAGGACAATTATTTTGTATCTAACTTACAGACAATATCATACTAAGGGGGTAGTTAACCTTTAAGAGGAACTATTGCGAAAATAAAAATTTAATACAAGCATCATCACACTGAAATAAGACTTTTCTACATATTATCAATTAAAAATTCTGTAGTGTTTCTGAAACAATTTATCTTCACTGTCCCTCTCTCAGCATCTGTTTCTATTCATTCTCTCTTCATGCAGGAGTTGGGTGTCAGATACGCATTGACAGTTAGATCCAATAAATCTTATAGGGGGCTCCTTCTGCCTAGAAGATGTATTAGAGCTCACTCTATTAAAATCACCAGCCATCATGTCTCTCTACATGCAAAATTTGTGCAAAAGGCAGTTATTTTGTTAGATTTTGTTTGTACTGGAATCAGATATTTGAGTGAGCTCTAATACATCTGCTAGGAAAGGAGCCCCCCTATAAGATATATTGGATGTAACTGTCATTGACTATCTGACACCCAACTGCTGCATGAAAACAGAGTGAAGAGAAACAGATGCTGAGAGAGAAAGATACATTTGTTTATTTCAGAAACGATGCAGAATATTTCATTGATTGTGTTTAGAAATTTTCAGTATGATGAAGCTTAAATTACATTTTCATTTTCGCGATAGTTCCCCTTTTAGATTAATAATGAAATTCTAATACAATTTGCGAATGATTTTCATTTAAAAAAATATTTCTGTGGTTTTGATTCAGTTAAGCTTTTTGTTCGGCAGCTTTCTCCTGTTTGGAGTTTCAGCAGTGATCTGGTTTTTAGGGTCCACTTTATCCCAGCAACCTAACAGGGTTTAAATACGAGACTGGTTGCTGAATAGGAGAGTGCCTGAATAGAAAGATAATGCATAAAGAAGTAACAGTAACAATACAACTGTAGTTTCATAGATCAAAAGGTTCTGCTTCTGGGGTCAGTGACCCCATCAGTGTGATATATATATATATATACACCACTTGAGAAAGGCTTCAGTACAGAAGCCGAAACGTCGAAATAAATACATTTTCTTTTTCTACACCTTTGAGAAGCCCTGAGAGTGCGGTTTTTGTACAATACTTGGTGTGTATATATATATATATATATATATATATATATATATATCAAATCAGCACCAAGGGCAGTGCAATGTTCGAGAGATAGAGAGGGGCAATGGTTGGTGTATTTATATATATATATATATAGATAGATAGATAGATAGATATAAATACACTAACCATTGCCCCTCTCTATCTCTCGAACATTGCACTGTCCTTGGTGCTGATTTGATTGCCTTGCTAGCACTATATTTTTGGATAGGGACTAGCTGACTGATTGGAATGCTGACTAACAAGACATTTCATTGGGAAGAGGTGTAAATATAGACTTGAATTTGTGGGAGTGAATGAGGGGTGCGTTTGTGCCTTGTAGGGACATTAGAGTCTAAGGAACTATTCTGTGAAGTAGATTAATATCTTTGGGTCGTCACAGAGGCATTCCATGACCATTGTGTAGTATAAGGAGATAATTCACAGGTAATTCTGCTTGTTTAAGTTTGAGCCCATTTGCAGATATTTACATTATACTGGGTCCTGTTTGTGAGATAGCTGGAATACAATGTGTCCACTGCCCCAGTCTTTTCCCACCAGCATAGAATTATTTTTGCACCTGAAATGTTGAATTTTTGTACCTGGAATCCTGTATCTGGAAAGAGCAAAAATAAGCGAATGCATGGGTAATGCCTTCAGGCAGCTCCCTCCTGTTTATATACAATTAAAATGCAGAATGGGATGGTGATGCTCCATAAACAAGGCACTTATACTTTACCATCTGTTTCATGGCAATATAAAACCTGGAATGGGTTTTAAAAAGGTTTCTTCCAATAAATATACATAAATAGTTTTGTATTGTTTACCACCTCCTCCCCCCCCTCTTAGCTCATAATTGGGATGCAAGTAGTGTCTGCCAACTGGTACCCTGTTGTATAAATCATTCTAGCCCGCAGGGCCTGTCATGCATCCTATAGGAATCCCTTATCCGGCAACCCGTTATTGAGAAAGCCATTAATTAAAGGTGCCATCGAGTCCATTATAAGCAGATACATCTGATTTTCTTGGGTTTTCTTTTTAAGTATCCTTAAGGTCTAGTGATGCAGTTTTCGGGGGGAAAAACCCCATGTCCCAAGAATTCCTTATAATAGTACCCATACCAGCATTTGCTAGTGTGAGAATGTGCGTCCATGCTGTTTGCAAAGTGGTCAAATTTAGCGCTAGGACTAAGGGTCAACAGCAGAGGCATTTGCCTAGGGCGCATCTATTCTGTGGAAGGGGTGGGGTACAATTTCATTAAATTCATTCATTATTACTGTGTTATAAGATCTGCTTATTTGGTGAGGTCGCTAAATGAGAAGCTTTACCTGATTGGCCACTGCTGTGCTGGGCCTAATCTGAATTTATTATTGTTTAGCTTCTAGGCCAACAATTGAATTATTATGGAGGCCTAGGCAGACCAATTAGTAGAGAACCGTATCGACACTGTGATGCAGTCCTCAAGCAGGATTTTTTTTGCCAGATAAAGATCCAACAGTTGGCCAGTAAGCTGTTTTTTTTTTTTTGGTCTGGATGAACCGAGTTATCCGCTTTTAACAGCCCATGTGTGCCCACCTTTAAACCATCTCCTTGTCTGTCCTTACCATGTTTCTGAGAGTCCTGCAGCTGGTAGGGTACCTCCGGGTTACCGGCAAAAACCTGTGGTACCCTGCGGGTAGAAATTCCGGGTGTGGGTATAGACGCGGGTTGGCTGTGGGTCTTCTCAGTAGCGATTTTTACTCCTTTTTTCTTATCGCGCCTAGTTCCGATGATGTCACTTCCAGTATACAATGACAGCACTTACTGATTCTTGATGGTCAGCGGGTAGCAGTTCCAGGTTGCTGATAAGGTACTTGGGGGTCCGGGTTCCAAAAAAATGGACCCGTTCAGGACTCTTAATGTATAGATATCCATCCTTGGCTACGTGGCAGAGCTCCTTGGCCCTTTTCTGGTCACCCTTCCTTTCTTAAGATGGCCATATACAGGCCGATAAAAGCTACTGACAGACCGGGTCGGCAGCTTATTGGCCCTTGTGTGGGGCCCTCCGACGGGCAGGGTTAAAGAAACCTGTCGGATCGCAGGCTGCATCTGTTCGTTGATGCAGTCCCGCGATCCAACCGCCCATATTGCTTTCATTATGATCCGATCCTTGGGGCCTAGGGCCCATGATCGGATCAGCCCAATATTGGCCACCTTGAAAGTGGGCATATCGGGGAGAGATCGGCCACCTTTACTATCCTGGAGTGACAACAGGATGTCTATGTTTTGGTCACAAAGCCAGTCTTCTGGCTGCTCAAATGATATTTATTAAGAAGACAAATACTGTTTCTCCCAGTTGGAGAGCTGTATGTAAATGCTGTCTCTGGAACCAGCTTGTTTCTATATTCTCTATATTCTATATGGATTTTCTTTAGTCTCTGTCCTTTTCACACCACGTGACCTCTGTGTCCTTTCTTTGGAATGCCATTAGGATTTTCTTCACAACCTACAGCCCTTGGGACTTGGAATAGCTCAGAGGCCTATTGCATTTTCTGTCTTATGAAATATTTAGAGTGCAGGCTGACCTTATTAGTGGGATCTGTATCCCTAAGGTTTGGGATCTGCAGCCAGAGAGTACAGACCAGCCATAGTTTATATGTTAACCCATTACTCTGGTCAGGCCATAATCTGATTATTTAAAGTGGTTGTTCACCTTCCAAACACTTTTTTCAATTCAGTTGTTTTTACATTTCAATTATTTTCCATTATTTATTTTTTTACTGTTTTTCCAAAATCTAAGTTTAAAGTTGAATGTTAATGTCTCTGGTGTTTCAGTCTGGCAGCTCAGTAATTCAGGTGCAGATTCTAAATTGTTACTATTCTGCAAACATTTAGTTGATATATTTCTCAGCAGCATCTCTGCAGTATTGGCAACTATTGTATCAATTCTAACAGCTGCCTGTAATGAAACCCAGAGATTCTGCTCAGCAGGGACAAAGATAAGAAATGTATCAACTAAATGTATCAATTTAGAACAGTTTACAGGGTCGGCGACCCCCCCCTCCCAGAGCTGCTTCAAAAGGGGAAAAATTACACTTTACACTTAAATATTAGAAAATCGGTCACAAATAGGAAATAAAAAGTCATTAGAAAAAGTCTTTATTTCTGGTGATCTATCTGAAAACAACTAGTTGTTTGAAGGTGAACAACCCCTTTAATGTTCAAAATCCCATTGGCAGACAAGACCTTTGGTAACTTTTCCAGTTTAAAGAGGACATGTTCTGCCTGTTGCCTAACTGGAACCTTGGATGCTTTCATCTTCCCATTATACATCAGTACATAAATGATTGTAGCCTGGACCGGGACTCACCTTAGCCCATAACAATAATTATATACATGTCTATATCAGACATATTTCCAAGAAAACCTTTTGGCAGCATTTATGCGTTTGCTTCAGTTCTCACCCTAAATGACCCTCAGGCTGCACTATAGCTTGCATGCATGTACAGTAGAACTTTGATTTTTTTTTTCTTTTTATGTAGATTCAGGTACATAAAATCAGGGTTGTAGATAATAGACATTGTCTACAAATTTCACTGTTAGTGGCCTTCACTCCTGCTGCTCTCATAGTTTATTACAACCACATTCAGAGTTGGACCGGACTACTGGGATGCCTGGAGAAATCATGGTGGACCTCACTGCCCCGGATCATTGATAATGGAGGTGGCTGATTGTTCTTGTTTTAGGGGATCGGTGTCACTGGCCAGGATGGTGGACCCTTGGATTCTATGACACTGCCTAGAATATATGATGTATCCAATCCTGTCTGTCTCTGTGATCAGTTGCTCAGTGATCAACACTACCCAACTTCATACAGCACCTCTTTTCATGACTTCATGATGTGAGTCTGAAAGGGCTAATCTCAATATAGAACAACACAACAAATAACTGGTACACAGGGGCAAGAACAAGCTAGGAGATCCCCTGCTTTTATGGTAAGGGCACAACTGGAGATTCGGGGAGATTTACTCGTGAGGAAACGTCGGAAATCGCAGAGCCGCGAGTGCATTGGCGCTGGTGTTTTTTCATTGAAGCAGGTGGAAGACACGGGGGAAGCAGTTCGGGGAAATGTAGTCGCCGGGCAACTAATTTCCCCCGAATCTCCAGGTATGCCCTTACCTTAACAGTGTCAATTAAAAACGGCTGAGATAATGTGCAGGATAATAACCCCCTTTACGCTGAACAAACTAGTCTTTTGCTACACAAACTTCTACACTGAGCTCCTATTTTCTTTGTATCTGTAGTTGCCTTTGAGGGCCCATTCTTAGCTATGAGGCCCGGCACATTTTTGGCTTTCAGCATCTCTGAGACTTTTATGGGTAATTATAGTGAAACAGTTCACTTTTTTTTGTTTGTTTATTAACCTCCATAGTGTTTACAGGGGGCCCTCGGACTGAGCCCGACTGCTAATGAAACATTGTTACAATTGCCTTTATAACAGCAGGCTCGTTCTGAGCATGTATCTGCCCCTTTATGACCCACATGGGTCCAAAAACCGTATAATCCTCTGTGCCCATGGACTCACTCTCTTTCTGTTTATGTTCCATGATGAAACCATTAAGCAGCTTATAAAAACCAGTGCTTCTTATGCACACACACTGTGATTGTTTGTATATGTGTGGCCTTTCTAGATTCCCAAGTTAATGTACCATTCAGCAGACATGCCTTTTATTGAGATCATGGACTAATATTTATATATCGCCGACACATTCTGCAGCAGTTTATAGAGGCGGTGTATCAGTCAGATCAGTCCCTACCCCAGTGAAGCTTACAATCTAATGTCCCAGTCGTATTCCCGCTTGCTAGAGGCAGCTATTAGGAGCCAATAAACCTGTCTGTATGTTTTTGGTATGTGGCAGGAAACTGGAGTATATTTTAAATATTTAATAGGGTTGGGCGGGGAATCATTATCAGTAAAGTATAAATGGAATAAGCCCCTTGCTGTTATATGTATGTAAGGTATATAGTTATTTTAAGGAAACTGTTGTATACCATTTAAATGGATTCCACCCTAAATAACAAATTATTTCCTTTGCAAGGAAAAAAGACCTGATACAGCGTTGGATTTATTTATAAAGGAACAACATATTCCACTGCTCTTCTCCGTTCACGACTCATGCCTTCTGTCTCCAGACTGACAGGCAGAATGTTGATGTGCATTGTATGCTTCACAAGCCATTTGCATTCTGAACAAGCCAAATGTTCCTTTTTTTTTATATCCCAGCCTCTCCGCTTTGCTGTTTAGCTCAGAATGCATTTATTTTCATTTCATTAGCCTGTGTTCTGCATTAAGTACTTCTCTCTATAAAACGCAGCTTTTATTGAATCTCATATTCCCTTATTATGTTTATTGTTGATTACATTTACTCAGGCACACTAATTTCCTGCCCCGTGCTTGAAATATGGCACTGGGCTATTAAGTGAGTAAGTCTTTGCATAAGAATAGAAAATGTAACTAAGCTACTTTTCCGTATTAAATACGTTCAGGGTCGGACTGGGCCGGTGGGACACTGGGAAAAAACCCGGTGGGCCCTCAGCTCTTGTGGGCCCTGCTCGCCCAGATCCGCACCCAGATTCGCTGGATTCTTCCTTCCTGGCAAAACATAGTGCGCAAATGCACAGCATGCAGGGGGGCCCTGGACAGCAGCCCTGGCGGGCCCCGCAGTCCAACCCTGATTAAGTTTGCACTGGCTTTAAAGTTATTTATTTGTAAATGTATTTCATATTGAAAGCAGCATTTGCTTATCCTTTTTCATTCTCTGGCTCTGCATTTTGAAAGAGAAGTCCATTCTTTTTCTGATCTGTTAATCCGCTTGCTTGGTTTAGTGTTTCAAGAGTCAGAACCATCAGTGAAGAGAATATAAACAGCCAAACGTTATAGGTAGGGATGCACCGAATCCACTTTTTTTGATTCGGCCGAACCCCTGAATCATTGGGGAAAGATTTGGCCGAATACCGAACCGAATCCGAACCCTAATTTGCATATGCAAATTAGGGGTGGGAAGGGGAAAACATTTTTTACTTCCTTGTTATCTGACAAAAAGTCACGCACTTTCCCTCCCTGCCCCTAATTTGCATATGCAAATTAGGGTTCGGCCAGGCAGAAGGATTTGGCTGAATCTGAATCCTGATGAAAAATGCCGAATCCCGAACCGAATCCTGGATTCGATGCATCCCTAGTTATAGGCCCACGTATCAAATGTCGAATTTCGGTTTCATGTGAGTTTTTTTTTTTAATTTATTTTTTTTAATTCTAATAAATTCGATTATCCTCAAAATTCGATTGGAAGGTTTTTACTGAATAAAATCGAATATCTAAAGCTTGAACTAATTTTACTGACAAAAACTCAAATCAAATTTGACTAATCTCGAATTGAGTTTTTCTCAGACAAAAACTCGAATGTCAGGAAGGCTAGTAACTTGTTTAAATTGGTCCCTGGATCTCTCCCATTGACTTATACATGAATTCGGGAAGGTTTTAGGTGGTGAATAAGTCCAATTCAAAATTGAAGCGCCACGGTTTGATAAATCTCGAAATTTGTATTAAGATTTGAATCGAGTTTGGATTATTCACAACTTGAATTTGACAGTTTTGACCATAAAAATTTTTGAAAATTCAAATTTTCTATTCGACCCTTAATAAATCTGCCCCCTAGTGTTCAGAGTAAAAAAGCCCTTTGCAGCCACAAATTTAAACAGACACTGCAACTGCTGGGGAACTATAAGGGGTCCAGTGGAACTGATACGTTAGTGGAAAATGTCTTGTTGGGGACATCAGAGCAGCCTCTTTCTCTCTCCTGACAACTTCCTTGACTACTTTATGGTCAGACTGGTGGGAAACTGACCAGCAGGTGGCGCTGTGGGAACAAAATGCATTCATATTAACAGTACATGTATCTCTTGATATCTTGGAATAACAAATAGATACTTAATGAATGTAAATTACAAAAATTCTTAAAATAGCACTCCCATTAATATTACATTCACTGATTTTAAAGGTTTACATATTCTTTAATATTGTAGTGAAAGTCAGTTCACCTGTAGTCCTCACCAGTATTCAAGACATTATATTTTCTCCCTTTTTCAGTTGGATGGAGGGGCTTTGACATGGGTTTTACCTGTAGAAAATTAGGTGCACTGTTATGGCGTTTGAATGTCTGTAGTGACCTGAATGTACCTGCAGCTACAAATGCTCAAACAACTGCTTTATATATCAGAATGAGCCTTTAGCCATCGGATATGTTTTTTTTATTAATTTAAAGCTAAAAGCCATTGAAGTGTAAAATTGCTGGGGGCGCTCTCCTGCCAAACTGGGAATTCCTGTGTGACCCAGACTGTATCGGAATCTAACCTTCTGTTCCTATAAAACTAAACTGTCTCTCTTCCCATGTTGCATACATATCAAGTCTCACTTTATTGCATACACTGCGTTGCTACAAAGCAGATACACATCTCATTAACTGGCTGACGTGCCATTGCCATTTTTATTGAAACCGTTAAATAAGGAATTTCTTGCACATTTATTGTTCTATTTTTTAAGCGGGTTCTATTTAACCCCTGGTATTAGCAGCTTTAATTTCTTCTCATTATTTTTGGGTGGAGGCTGGGGGATATTTAGGAATTTTATACCACCCGAGCGTTCGTTGCACATCAGCTAGGAAAGATCAGTTTCATTGATCCATCTTTTAGCTACAGCTCTAGATATTGTGCCTGAAATACCAGCGGGTCAATAGGTGCTATTTATCAGATCTCTGATACCAGGCAGAGACCGCAATCGATATTTTCATTTTGACAGGCCGAATGGATTAAGCATCTTTTCCTCTCCTTTTGTAGCGGAATGGACCTTAGCTGGTAGGGTGACATCTCAAAACATTGCTGAGACTCGCCACCTGTGTCTTTCTTGAGCCAAAAGACTAAAATAGAAAGTGAAATACAGTAGAAACCTCATTTTACGTTTTTCCGTGGACCAGGAAAATGTAAAATCAGGAAAATGTATTCTGCATAATATATATACGTGGGAGCACAAAACAAAAATGTAAAATGAGGGGTTCTACTGTATTACGGCTCCATATATGTGGTGACTTGTCAGTAGGGATGCACTGAATCCACTATTTTAAATTCGGTCGAACCCCCGAATCCTTCGCAAAAGATTCGGCGACTACCGAACCAAATCCTAATTGCATATGCCAATTAGGGTTGGGAGGGGGAAAAGATTTGCATATGCAAATTAGGATTTAGTTCGGCCAAGCAGACGGATTTGGCTAAATCCGAATCCTGCTGAAAAAGAGAGAATCCTGGATTCGGCGCATCCCTACTTGTCAGTACAGGTATGGGATCTGTTATCCAGAATGCTTGGGGCCTGGGGTTTTCCGGATAACAGATCTTTCATGTAAATATTTAATAAACTCTAGGCTGATTTTGCTTCCAATAATGATTAAGTATTGGGATCAAGTACAAGCGACTGTTTTATCACAGAGTAAAAGGGAATAATTTTTTATCATTTGGATTATTTGGATAAAAGAAAGGTGTATGGGAGATGACCATTCCGTAATTCGGAGCTCTCTGGATAACGGGATTCCAGATATTGGATCCCATACCTGTACCTTAAGTTACCTCTTTGCAGTTAGCCAAAAAATAGGCAGTCTTCATGTTCTTCATGTCTATAATCTTGTTTGCTCTGGTTATCTGCACATAAATCATCGTTCTGACTTGTGCAAACATGATTAGCATATTTATTAACAAGATTTCTTAGATTAGATTGCTGTTACATGAATACCGGTAAATGCTCACTCTTTCGACACGCGAGTGTTTCTATTGTTTCCGTTCTAATGTGAATATTGTGTACTGCAGGTGGAAGAGGGTAGTAAGAACGTGCGTCTTGGCTCCCTGATCGCCCTGCTGGTGGAAGAAGGGAAAGACTGGAAGCAAGTGGACGTACCCAGTGTTAAAGTGTCCCCGACAGCAGTCCCAACAGCCACCCAAATTACTGATGTGCCAGCTCCCAAGCCTGTGGCCCCAGCTGTAAAACTTGGGTATGTCTCCCCGCTTGTGTATTGCTTTGCAATTCTTATCCTTCTTGTTAGTCCCTAAGCGGGTCACATGTAGTATGGCACATGTAATTAGAGGCTACACAAGCCGGGGGGGGGCATAAGCAAAATGAGTTTCGGTCTACAGACTGCCATAGTATATCTACTTGCATCTCAGGAGCCCTTTCAGCTAACTAAAAGTACTGTTCCCTTTAATCTGTGGTCCATAAGAAAGTGGCTAATGCAAAACCTTAAAGGGGTGGTTCTCTTTAAATTAACTTTTATTATATTATGGCTAATTCTAAGCAACTTTTTAAATGGCCTTCATTTTTTCTTTTTTTATAGTTTTTGAAGTATTTGCCTTCTTCTGACTCTTCACAGCTTTCACGTGGGGGCCACTGATCCCATCTAAAAACAATGGCTCACTAAGGCTACAAATGTATTGTTATTGCTACTTTTTATTGCTCCTCTTTCTATTCAGGTCCTCTCCTATTCATATTCCAGTCTCTCATTCAAATCAATGCATGGTTAATAGGGTAATTTGGACCCTAGCAACCAGATTGCTGAAATTGCAAACTGGAGAGCTGCTGAATAAAAAGCTAAATAACCACAAATAATAAAAAATGAAAACCAATTGCAAATTGTCTTAGAATATCACTTGCTGCATCATACTAACAGTTAATTTAAAGGTGAACAACCCCTTTAGTTGATCATTCCATATTGTCTGGCTGCCTTGTTGGTTCATTGCATATCCAGTAATGTGTCCCTGATCAGCATATTGACAACTGATAATTAGCAGAAAAGTGTCCATTGGTTTTGTTGCACTGCATTGTACCTACTGATGATGCACAAAGACACCACAGGGTTTTCTGGGTAGAGCGGGGTGAATTCTTATATAATGGCATGTTCTGCTGCCCCAAGAATGTTGGCAAAGTACATGTATTAGTACCACCTTTATACTGAGATACCATCAGGCTTGGCGTAAGTAAAGATCAAGTCCCTTTTACTGCACTTTCAATGTTGAAATGGAAATGTCATGACATTGACAAAGGTACGTCTACGCCACTCTTAAATGGGTCTATAGACGCACAGATAATATCGTACGAAAGGAATTTTCATACGATTTTCTGTGCGAGTATGGTGGGAAAAGACTTGGATATCGGTCGGCTCGTCGATCGGGCTGGACTGAAAATTTTGATCGGGCGTTTTTGAAGGAACCCAAACATCGTCCATTATCAGTGCTGAATCGTCAGATACAGGTAGAATTTTATTGTTTCTACCTGTATATCTGACGATTCAGCGCTACACGTGTGTATTGAAACAAACGATCTTTCTTGGAAACATCTTTTCCAAGAAAGATCGGAATTGTTACGTCTATGGCCACATTTGTACTTTACCCTCAGACGCAACCTAATGTAAAATTGCTCCCAGTGCTCTTTTGAGCACTTTTGCAATGTGCATTAATCATTTTTTACCCTTTCATTTTCATGATATTAACACACTGCTGTATTATCAGAGCTATTGAACTGAGCGGAGAAGCATCAGGAGACACTTTCTGCTTCTGTCACTTAGGGTTGGTTCACACGGGAAGATTTGTCGCCCGCGTTTTTAAAAAGCGACTCTCAGCGACAAGTCGCTCGCTTATTTTACAGCCGAATATTCCTAGTGAGTTATATCCCACTGCATTGCAAGACTATCTCCGCCCATAGGGTGCACCGCATTGCATCATGGGATAGCAGGAGGAAGCAGAATACTGTGTTACCTCTGCGTGTTTTTCTCAGTGTGTTTTCTCAGCGTCTTCTCCGTTTGGTTCTTTAAAAATGGGAAATAGTGATTTGGCTATTTTATTTTTCCTTGTATACTTCTATTATTATTTGATACGTACTCACGACTTGATGTTCTGCTTTTTTCCGTACGCATTTCCTGCTCACGTCATGCCGTGTGAACTACGTTTTATATATTATTGCAGCTACTTGTCTCCTCGTCTATTTGTTACTGTGGTTTTTCAATACTTCTCTATGACTATGCTATTACTGATCTATCACTTCTGTTCTGTACAGTTCTGTCCAGGCATGGGCCCCCGATTAGGTTGTTTTGGAGGTTATATGTCCCCTTTAACACTGCATGAGCACTTGATGGTGTGAAAATCCTATCTGTGATATTAATTACACATCACCAGTTGGGTCTGCTTTGAGTGTGTGACTCCATGATGCATTTCAAGCTGCCTTTTAGCTCTTTATGCATAACATTGAATATCAAACCTTGACAGCCCTGGGCTGATTAGGAAAAGCATTACAGAGATGCAACATTAAAACGCTCAGAATTGGGGAAGGTTTTGGATCCACGTGTCAGTGATGTGTGCTGAGGTCTCTATCATATACACACACATTGGGTCAGTTTCATTAGGAGCTAATTAACCTGCCTATATATTTTTAGAGAGTGGGGGGGACCCACACAGACAGAATAAACATACACCTTGGTCTTGGCTCGAATCACCCTAGCTCTACAAGGCAGCAATGTTAACCACTGACCCAGATATAACTGTAAATGATCTTTTATTCTTCCTCCTTCCACAGGCTGCGCATGAGTCCTGCAGCTCGACACATCATTGACACGCATGGGCTGGACACCAGTTCCATCACCCCCACTGGGCATCGAGGAATAATCACAAAAGAGTAAGTTTTTTTTTTTTTTTTTAATGTACCGGTGCAGTGATAGGATAAACTGCATTTTCACTAAAGGCTTCCTCTTACTCCGCTGACGAGTTTAATGGCAAGCACTTTTACTGCCCATGCAAATTCCAGGTCTCCAGGCTTCAGGGCCAAATATTAAAGCACATGACCATGTGATAAGATATTTGTCTGAATCCTGACACACCAAGGCTCTTCTTCCAGTTCAAATCCGATTTGCGTGCTCTCTGGTACGAAGTCCTGTCTTGTCTCAGCCCAGCAGTACATTGTACATTCTGACTATGAAGATTTTCATTCATCCAGGTCA
Source organism: Xenopus laevis (assembly GCF_017654675.1). Lineage (NCBI taxonomy): Eukaryota > Metazoa > Chordata > Amphibia > Anura > Pipidae > Xenopus > Xenopus laevis. The sequence goes on from NC_054378.1 coordinate 15,613,099, forward strand.
TGGTATATCTAGTATAGGTCAATCTAAAAACAATTCATACTTCAGGCGTAACTGACACTTGGTTCTGTTCCCCTTTATAAACATTCTCATGTTCTGATGGGCTACACGTTGGTTCTAACCCTGCTCACTACAGTGTTGGTTGCACAAAAGCAAACATAGCTGGAAACTGCAGAAGATGCTCATAATATCATGAGGTGCTCATCATCATCAGTATAATAATGTGGTGTATATACATGAGCATGTTTTTACTAGAAGCAGCAGTGTCCTGTGAGTCTTCACCTGGTTAAAACCCCTGTGACCTTAGCTGGCAGCAGATAATCCATCCAACACCATTCATTTTATGTCGGTTACAGTTGTAGGACTCGTAGCTGCTGGGCACCGGCAATTATGTCCGTGTCACATTAATTTATGCTTTCTCAATTCTTCGAAGTTGTTAAGACAACATCCCCCCCCCTCTCTACCCTTCATCCCTAGGGACTTATTACAGCCTAACTGGTGGTGAGTTACCATGGCAACAACAACATCCATTTAATTGGTACCGCGGGCATTACGGCCCCTTTACATTTTTTTTTTGTTGCAAATTTCGTTTATTTGATGTTTTTCTTGTAATGTTTTCTTTGAACCAAATGAGCTTGTTTGATCCTCTAATTCATCCCAAGGAAAAAAAATAATTGTATTTTCAGCATGAAACATTGTCCCTTTATGTGCCAAAAATACCCCGGGGCACTACAGAACAATCCGCTTTCATTTCTTCGCCACCAAACGTGTAAATCATTACCCTAAAGCCGCTGCTTTTAATTTACTATTCTTGAAAATAATTTTAACCGCCCCCACATGCACAGCCACTCCAACCAATAGGATTACAGGATTACTCTCCAGGGTTGCAATGGTTAAATAACATCTCCCCCCCCGCCCCCTTCGAGCAGAGCACTTGCATTTGTTTTGCAGATGGGGGCTGTCTTCTAACCCAGTAAAAAGCTTTTTCTAAATCGAAAGTCCTCTGGGGGGTCTCCAGTTACTTCTGGATGAATTACAAATAAGCAAGGAAAGATATATTTTTAGAAACGGCTAAATGTGTACTCCCGATTTATTTATGCCATTATAATCCGAGCGCATTTGCTGTAATTATAAATTCAAATACCGTCGGATTGCATTCTTTTTATGTCCTAGAAAACGAGTTTGAAGTTTTTTTTAGAAAGATAAATTGTTAAAGCAATGCCATATAATTTAAATCGCACAAGAATAATTGCGGTCTGTGCCTTTAAGGAGACCCTGTTTGTAATATTTATGTTTTTTTCTTCGTTTTTACAGTCGTTCTATTTTATGGTGGAGGGAAGAACTGCATGGTATATGGGGAATTGTGCATACATTATAGTATTATATTGTCAGCATGGCTGCCTCTGCTGTTGTGTATGTTATGTGTTCCCTTTATTTTTTACTTTAATAGACACAGTGTTTGTCTCAGAACATTCCTTCTCTGTATATTTGTATTTATACATATGGGAGGAGGTGCCATATTGAATCCCTTAGACAGTACAGTATGAGGGTAGAGCTTATTGTGTGCCCAGAACATTCCTTCTCTGTATATTTGTATTTATACATATGGGTAGGAGGTGCCATATTGATTCCCTTAGTCAGTACAGAGGGTATAGTTTATTGTGTGCCCAGAGCATTCTGTTAGACTGATTTGTGGTATTAAACGCCCCATTTTATAGATCTGGATCTTTAAGACTGGCATTCTAGGCACACAAGCCATATTTTCCCTACTCTCATGCAGCTTTTTGACCAGAGATGATAATTAACCTTGCTAGTTCCTTCTGAGATCTGTAGGGGGCAGCATGGAGCTGCTTATGGTTCAGAAGCTGCACAGTTATCTCTGTATAGTAAGTTTACTACTGTCTTTCCTGCCCTGGGCTTCTTTGGTTCTTCCGCACGATCTGACATCCAATTTACCTGCTAATTTCTGTTGCCCTGAAAATAATAGACTCCACTCTTCTTCACCTTTTGGGGTTTTATCTGTCCTCGCTGATCATATGCTGTGTGTGCAACGGGCTGCAGATACTCCCCTCTCTTAATGAATTCTAAGCAATGCTGTGTGCTCTTTGGGATATTTAGTAAATGTTACTGCTCTTATGTTTAACAGTTACATACACATAGATTAATCTCTTGACATCTTGCAGTGTTCTTTAGGCTACGGGCACACGAGCAGATTCGGGGAGATTAGTCGCCCAAGCGACAAACCCCTTTTTCTTCAGGGCGACAATCTCCCCGAACTGCCTTCCCGCTGGCTATAATGAGAAATCTCCAGTGGGATGTCCGGCGCTTCGTTTTCCGAAGTCGCCCGAAGTTGCCTCATGAGGAAACTTCGGGCGACTTCGGAAAACAAAGTGTCGCGAGAGCCATGACGCTGGCGATTTTTCATTATAGCCGGCTGTAAGCTAGGGGAAGGCAGTTGTTGCCCCCCAAGAAGAGTCGATTTATTTCCGGGGCGATAAATCTCCCTGAATCTGCCCTTGTGTCCTTACCCTTAGGGACAAAGCTTCCATTTGCAAGTTAAATACAGACCTTTACATAAAAATTACTCATACTGACCCCATCTAAAAAAACAAATGCTCTGTAAGACCAAACATTTATTGTTTTTTCTATTTTATGATTACTCATCTTTCTATTCAGTCACTCCTATTCATATTCCAGCCTCTTATTCAAATCAGTGCATGGTTGCTTGGGACATTTGAACCTTGGCAACCAGATGGCTGAAATTGCAAACTGGAGAGCTGCTGAATAGAATGCTAAATAACTCAAAAACCGCAAATGATAAAAAATAAAAACCAATTGCAAACTGTCTCAGAATATCACTCTCTACATATTAGAGAGTGCAACTGCAACCTAACGCGGGTTTTTGCGGGTTCTTGACCCGCTGTAGGACTCTAGTACAGTCCTCTTCCCTTACCGTCCATTGTAAAGAACCCATAGAAGAGAACATTATGCATATTGGGTTGCAGCATCATGGCTTTGATTGGGTGCAGACTAGGGTTCTAGCCCCCACCACTTACATTAGGGATGTACCGAATCCAGGATTCGGCCATTTTCAGCAGGATTCGGATTCGGTGGAATCCTTGTGCCTGGCCAAACCGAATCCTAATTTGCATATGTAAATTAGGGGTGGGTACGAAAATCACATGACTTTTCGTCACAAAAGAAGGATTTTTCCACTTTTTCCTTTTCTACCCCTAATTTACATATGCAAATTAGGGTTCGGATTCGGTTCGGTATTCCGCCGAATCTTTCACGGAGGATTCGGCCGAATCCCAAATAGTGGATTTGGTGCATCCCTAACTTACATAGAATTGGAGCTTATACCCCAGTGACCTGCTGTGACTACCTCCAGGGTTTCAGCAAAATGGAGATTACGATAACCTCTTATATTCCACTGACCTGTATCTACAGTGGTTGGGACAGGGAGCAAAGTCGAAAAAGTGAGCATGGTGTAAAATAGATTTATACTTTTAAAGTGTAAATTGTCATTTGAATGAGTAATCAATTTGACAAACCAACTGCTGTTTGTAATCTTGTAAAACCCCACATACCTTAAATCAACAATAAAAATTTCCCAAATGATTTTGTATTCTCCGCTGCTGTGCCCATTTAACCACAAGTATAACCACAATGGATTCAGCGGCCAGACTGTGCTGCACGCCTTTGTACACTAATATACCATATATCACTCTGTAACATAAATAGATTTTCTGACATGGGTTCCTTGGGTTTAGCAGGAGCTGCTATTAATCACACTGAATGCTGTTGAGGGAGCGAGAGAGAAGTGAGAAATTGAATGAGGAGCAAGTTATGTACCATTAACACAGTATTGTTCACGACTGTTGTTTTATCAATCAGCCAGTAGCTACCTGATGGACTTTATACACACACACGCCTGCATCTAAGATGGGTATTTTGAGGTTGATTCCCTAGGTGTGAGTTATTGGATTTGGTCAGCATAGACTGAAAGCTTTTGGAGTTGGTCAGAATGAGCTATTGGTGTTGGTCATCATTGACCACAAGCTTTTGGTATCATCTCAGCTACTGGTATAATCTCAGTTCTCATAAAATATTCACTCTGTATATTCAAATATGAGCAAATGTTCATCCCTACTGAGAATATGATTGTAGCTTTATATTTCCCTAGGGATGCTCTAAAATTCCTAGCACAGAAGAAGGCACCAGGGGAGAAGCCCATACCAGCCACCCCGACCCCACCTCCAGAGAAGATACCGACGTCCCCACCTGCAGCGTCTCCAGCACCCGTCTCGGGACGGCCAAGTTTCCCCCCAGTGTCCATCCCTGGAAAGCCCCATACAGAGGTAAGTGCAGTTGCGGTAATAGGTTTTATAAGGGCATGTATTAGTGCTGTGCAAAATGCTACTTAATGCTACTTTAAATAAATGCACATTTAAAATGCCTGTATTCTTGTCCCATACCCTACTACATCCTGTAGCACATTGGAAGTCCTGACAACACCAGCGGGCGAGCTTCAGCGTAACCATGTTTCTAAAATTCCTTTTCAGGGCATGTTTTCTGAAATACCAGCCAGCAACATCCGAAAAGTCATAGCCAAGAGGTTAACAGAATCTAAATCCAGCATCCCACACGCCTACGCCACTACAGACTGCGACTTGGGGGCTGTGCTGCAACTGAGAAAAGAGCTGGCCAAAGGTCAGAATCGGAGTCTGTATGTCAAAATCCTGGAGGGTTGATGCTGCTGCTTCCCGTCGGCCATCAGAATAACCTGAAATAACCTGTCTCTATTCTCAAGTACAAGACACATAGGAACAAGCTACTACTGCTATGTTAGCCAATCAACAGACTAGTTACAGCGCTGTCATTTCTGCTCTTGGGCTGCTCTCTTTTCCATTGGTCCGGAAGGGCTTGTTCCTTGCCGAGACGCTTTTAAGGTGTTTTTGCCATTAGATTTATGTCTATGGCTGGTGTAAAGCAAAGTTGTATGACCACAAGTGGTTTTACATTTTTGCATTGGGGGAAAAATCCAGCCAGCTCCAAGGCCAGTGTCCTATTCCAGAACACAGGAAAGAGAGCAGGCCAGGTGCAGGCTAAATTCACTTAGAATGTCCTTCACTGCCACCACTATTCCTGGGCTCTGGCAGAAAGTGAAGGGCCAAAATCTGAAGCAGCCAATTTTTAAAAAGGCATACAGCTACAGAGCAGTTGTCTGTTTGTTTATGTACCATCTGAATCTCATGGGGGCAATTGTCCATTTCCACTTAATTTGTTATAGCTTCAGACAGGGTTAAATATATCCCACACAGACCACTGGAGCTCTGCAGAAAAGCTTATCTCTGCACAGCAGGGCTGTCCATTCCATGCATTTTCAGATAAAGAAAAGCCTAAGAAATATATATTCAAACTAATCCAGTGTTTTGTGCATGGCCGACTTAGTGCTGCTAATGGAGGGCTTATCCGCTGATGCCATCTATCTGTGCAAGACTTGGTACCACACTTTCAGCCTTGGATCTGGGGCACATATTGCTTATTCACAAATACAAGAGGACCTCTGCACTCAACCCATTATCAATATATTTAAGACAGAGACATTTTGTGCATACTGCTACTGAAAAATGCCTTACCCTTTAAACAAAACAGGGATTGTTTGTCCATATATTGCAATATATTTAAGCTGGCCAACTACGTCAAAGTCATCCCATATCTGGCCAGTCCTACGCTCAATTTTCATCTGATTCCTTAAGAATTCAATTGCTTAATTATATATTTTACAAAGGGACTAAGTTTTACCTGCAAGTTACTTGCTGCTTTGGGAGTGCAATGAGATTGTGACCACAAAATTCAGAAGACAAATACACGAGATCCTCTGCACTCAACCCAATATCAATATATTAAAGACATTGAGATATTTTGTGCCTTAAGCTACTAAAAAAGCTGCAAGTAAATTGTAGGTTAAACTTAGTCCCTTTGTAGAATGAACAATTTGATTCTTAATGAATTCGATGAAAGGTGAGTGTAGGACTGGCAATACAAGGGATGACTGTGACGTAGTTGGTCATCTTAAATATATTGCAATATATGGACACACAATCCCTGTTTTAAAGGGTAAGGCATTTTTAGTAGCTTAAGGCACAAAATGGTTTAATGTCCTTAATATATTGATAATGGGTTGAGTGCAGAGGATCTCTTGTATTTGTCTAAGTGAATTTTGTAGTCACAATCTCATTGCACTCCCGCTTAATGTTCAACTTGCCCGGGTGCTGGTAAATAAAGTAACATAGTACCGCACTCAACAGGAATACTTGTGAAAAATCAAGATTTATTGAAAAAATCAGAAATTTCAAACACCAACTGTGCTCTTTCTCAATGATAATATATACAGTATGTATAAAATATATATATATATATATATATATATATATATATATATATATATATATATATATATATATATATATATATATATATATATATATATATATATATATAGAACAATACTGCACAGAATGACAGCACTCCAAGGAAGATCACAGCGAGTCGATATTGCTAAAGTGGAGGTCTTTATTGAAGATCCAACGTTTCGGTTCCTTACTGGAACCTTCGTCAGGGATAATAACACACAGTGCACAAACAAACAAACATTTAAAGACCAGAAAATGGCGCCAAAGGGGCTGTCTTAGAGCGCCCATCAATCATCATTAACTGTACAATCAAAAAAACACAACAACGCTTTAGTGTCAAAATAGAGAAATGGGTATATTATGTAGGGGTGAACCTGGTGCTTAGCAAACGTACGACTGACCCCCAGAGAGTGTTGGGCAACAAGGCGATGTACAGTGAGAACCTGTCCTTCGTGCAGTATCAATGGGTCGGACACCTATAGCATCCCAATTTTGTATTTTTAGATAGCCAGTTAGTATCTTTCTTTCGAACATTGCCTGTAGTCTGTGACGGTGGGGGCATGGCCGGACTGCTGTGGGGCCCGGTCGGAAGCGACTGGGTTGTGCAGCATGATCCGGCCTGCACTATAGCCCCACCCGAGACTAGGCTCTAACTATACTCCACCTCATATGGCAGGAGTATCCGTAAGTGCTGCCTGCACGCATAATGCCCTCGCTTAGCCCGTCGCCATTTACGGCGGTGATGTGGGTGGACTGCGACGGGGCCCGGCCGGGTGCGACTGGGGTCCGTAGCGTGGTCCACCTGTGTCCCCGCTTAGTACTGGATGCCTTGCCTACTCCACCTCAATGGGTAGGAGTGACAGCGAGATTCGATCGGTTGCTACCCACGCTGGCGCTATGAGACGCTAACACTAGGCGCGCTGCCTAGCAACGTAGCGAGCGTCTCTCCGCTCTGCAGTTCCTACGGAAGTATTCACTTCCGACCCATTGATACTGCACGAAGGACAGGTTCTCACTGTACATCGCCTTGTTGCCCAACACTCTCTGGGGGTCACTCGTACGTTTGCTAAGCACCAGGTTCACCCCTACATAATATACCCATTTCTCTATTTTGACACTAAAGCGTTGTTGTGTTTTTTTGATTGTACAGTTAATGATGATTGATGGGCGCTCTAAGACAGCCCCTTTGGCGCCATTTTCTGGTCTTTAAATGTTTGTTTGTTTGTGCACTGTGTGTTATTATCCCTGACGAAGGTTCCAGTAAGGAACCGAAACGTTGGATCTTCAATAAAGACCTCCACTTTAGCAATATCGACTCGCTGTGATCTTCCTTGGAGTGCTGTCATTCTGTGCAGTATTGTTCTATATATCTATAGACTAGCACCCAGGTATCGATTTTTTCTTATGGTTGTGCACTCCACTCCCTCCCTCTACTTATATATATAGTGAATAAAGTACCCTCTCTTGTAAAATATAAGGATATTATAAGTTACCGAGGAGTTTCATGACCATATAAAAACAGAAGGCCGAGTGTTTTTATACAGGTCATGAAACTCCAAGGTAACTTCTAATATCCTTATATTTTACAAGAGGGGGTACTTTATTTATTATAATACACAAATTTCAGTGAGTCATGTGACAGAAATGACATCAGAACTCACCGTTTATAAGGATATAATTTACAAGATTCATGGCTTTTGTGTATTATATATATATATATATATATATATATATATATATATATATATATATATATATATATATATATATATATATATATATATATATATATAATACACAAAAGGCATATATTTATATATATATATATATATATATATGGCCTTGCCATAGCAATGACATTTACACATAACCAATACAAATATATCATGAATGTGTATGGGGAAAGTAGCTTAGAATTACATATTTTTTTAATTAGGCAAAAAGCAGTTTTTGGATTGCGTTCCCCTTTGATTTTAATTTCTGCCCCATTTGTGGCCTGGAACCCTCTGCCCTTTCCATCTGCCAAGCAGCGTCTTCCTTTTCTAGTTAATCGTTGTGCAAATGTTCGCTTGGTTTGCAATAATTGAAACAACAGCCTACGGTGTCACAGTCCTGGTGTCTGACATTTCCGTGGAGTAGGGACACCGAGTATTCAGAGGAGCTCTGCTCATAATTAGGGAGCCATTTAGGTGCTGCTGGAATGTATTTGCTTCTCACAACAACTGTACTTGTCGCCCTAAAATGAATAGACAATTTGCAGATTCCAGATAGTATGTTGCCTGTTTTACACATAGTGGCCCTAAATTACAAGGGGAACTTTAATGCAATTTCATTGTTTAATTAATCTCATCTAGTCAGACTATTATTTCGGAGGTAAATGGCCTATTGGATGCCACTACTCTGCGCTTCATTTTTCTGCCAGGCTGCTTAAAAACCTGGTGCTCTGGGCAAAAGATTTCCTTCTGTCATTACCGTTACTTCCCAAGATCAGTGCAATAGGAAAACATCCTCCTCAAGCCCCTCCTACACCCAGACCATGTGTAGGAGAGCAGCCCAGGAGCAGTATAGAGAATCTAAGTTCTGTACCTACAAACAGTTGGATTTACATATACAGGGTAGCTTCCAAAAAAGGAGAAGGAAAGCTTCCGAACCAGTTTATTGCCAAGAGATTAATCACAGTAATGCAAGCTATAAGACTGTATTGATTCTGCAGAATGCTTTAACATACCTGAGTAAACAGCTCTAGATGCTCTCTGTTTGTCTAGGATAGCAGCTGCCATATTACCTTGGTGTGACATCACTTCCCTGCTCACTTCTAGCTCTGGGCTCATATCACGGGAGGGAGGGGGAGAGAGGCGCAAACTGAGCATGCTCAAGCCCTGCCCTGGAGGTTTAAGCTGAAAACAGGAAGTCTGATACAGAAGCCCATGCGTACACAATAGAAGGAAAGAAATGTTGTGTTTCTTTTGACAGAGCAGCATTGCTTTAGCGGGTTTACTGGTATATTTTTATAGACCTTTCTGATAAATCTTACTTAAGTTTAGCCTTTCCTTCTCCTTTAAATCTTACAGCAATCCCTACTCTTTGAGGACATTTGTTTTCTGTGTGGGTCCTTAAAAGTCAGTGCAAATAATTTAGTTATATAGTAACTGGACAGTAGCTGTTTAATCTTCCCTGATCTAAAGTAGCTCGGACCGTGCATTGCCAAGAGCCCCCTCTTCCAACACCAGCCTGTTCTTTGTGAAAACTTTCCCCCACCCATGATCTAAAGGAAGAGTCCATACAATGTGCATATTGGCGTCTCCCGTAATTTGTCATTCGTTCTCTCTTTGGCCAGGGGTTCCCAGCAGGTCACTGGCTCAGTCTGACAGTTCCGGAACAAAGGCACCCATTTCCCACTGCAGGCTTGATCAGTATATCTCCATGACAGGGGGACAGCAATATCTGAATGTCTATTGACCAACTCTCCTTGGCTTGTGCTGGCACCTGCCAAGCTTTGTGGGACCAATATGATGGCAGAGACAGCTTGCAAATGCCCAGCTGTATAGCAACACAAAGGATCGCATTGCTCTCTTAATGCAACATGACCAGGAACCCCTACTGCAGCAGGCCTGGCAAAACATCCTAAATCTGGTTATAATTGGTGCTGATGTCACTTCCCCCTTGTATTCGTTCTGTGATCGGTATAATAGACTGCAGACTTTCAATAGTTATGGAACTCCTTGAGTGCCACTAAAATGTTTGTAATTTATAGGGGATGCAATATTTCCTGTGCAAGTCTCACATTTTTTTTCCTTCCTCCCCAGATAATATAAAGGTTTCAGTGAATGACTTTATCATCAAAGCCACCGCAGCAGCACTGAAGGTAAATGCAATTAGTCTTTGCACTCTTTTGAAATCTATATTTTTGTGTTCATTGATTTTCTGGGTGCACCCACTAAATGTGTGAAGTGATGAAACACTATCTGCACTTTGATTTAGTCCTGCTGCTTTCCATTTTGGAATTCTAGCTGCTACCCAACTGCTATGGCCTCACGGATCCTCCTCTAGCAACTAGGAAGTCTTTTGACTGACAGACTGGAAGACAAACAAGAGGGGTCCTGACTAAAAACCGTTCAAGAACACGGAAAGGAAAGTCACAGAGGGTTGCCAAATTATACGATACTAACCTCCTACCCCAGGCTTTTTAAAAGAAGAGAGGCTCTGGCCCAGGGTATGAGGCTTAGCTATTGGAATCACTGGAGTGACTAAAAAAATTGGCACTCTCCAGTGACTTTACCTTTTTTGTCCTTTTAAAAAATGCAGTAGAATAGCATTCAAGCCTTGAATGTCTGAGGCTGCCATTACTCTGTAGATGCCCAAGTGCAGTATTTTTTTTTTTTTTTTAAAAGGTTTTTATTTTGCATTTTTAATAACAAAAGACAATAATGGTTCCATAATCATTATAGCAGTCTCAGTACAGCATATGTACTTAAGTTTCTGTATATTAGTATACACTTCGCTTGCACAACAACTTCACTATTAGGCAGCCAAGTGCAGTATTAGCTACATTTGAGATTAATATCAGTTGTCTCTCTCATGCTTGGCACAGACCCCTTCTTATCAGAGTGCTGGTTAAATCTGATAGGGGTATTGGCTGTGCTGACTGCTAGCACACATTCCTCACATCCCAGGAACACTGCATTCACGCAACAGTAACGGGACATCTTGGCAGCAGCAACACTTGTGTGCGGTATTGTGTTGCACTGTCGAGCTTAACCCTTGCCGTAATGTATATCATGTTTCTAGACCTAAAGCCTGTCCGTGAAGGCCGTGGTATCGTATAAATGACACTCCCACAAACCCAAACACTGAAATCACTGGGAATCTGTGTTCATTTTTGTCATGCGAGAGATTTAAATGCTGAAAGTTTGCAACAGTGCCCTGTTGGGCCCCCCTATGGCTGTAGCCAGGCAAGCGCCAGCTGAGCCATTTACTAGAGACTGCCGCAGACACCAGTGACATTTGATAGTTGCTAAGAATGCTAAGCTCCATTGCTGGCTCTAAGACCTAGTTTCATCAGAGCAACAGTCTAAACCAAAATAGTATTGGCTACTTTACTTGCACAGACACTTGTCGGGTGATTTACATTCAAGGCACTTTGATGCTTTGTTTTAGGCCTACTACTGCCATTGGCTTTAATGTTCTTCTCTAGGTTATGGTCATAATGAGCACCCTTCCTGCCAGTTTGGGGTACGTGTGCCAGGTCTCACCCGGCAACAGCACCCCTGAGCATATTTGGCACAGAAGCTCAGTGCACTGCCAGGCCTGCTGTGCTGCTGTACTTTACCTTGCCCAAAGGAACTGCTCGTGCCCTACCCATGTACCTTCCTTTAATGCTAGACACATTGTACCATGCTCAAAAGAGACCCTTTCTGAGTGCCTGGCAGGTCCCCCTTCTATTGCAGCTTGCTTCTGTAATCTGTTCAGAAACAGAATCACTGCATTAAGCACCAGCTGTTGCAAACATCATCCCCTAGCAGCTGGCAGGTTCAGACGCATGAAATCTGGGTTCAGTCTTTTACTTTCCGTTTACTTTGTACCCCATCTCTACTCTACTTGGTGTATACCAAGGTTCCCCATGTTCAGCAGGGCCGTCTGTAGTGGGTAGGGAAATTCCTCATCTAACATAGAGCATTTCACTGTCTAGAGGCAACAAATGCCTCCCTTCTGCCTTTTGTTTTAAATGCTAAAATTTGACCGCTGGGGAGTTAAAGTTCACTTCATCTTCCGTGCAGCTCACTGACTCCTCGCATGCAGCATCCCTCCCCGTTTACATTGTCACAGACGCCCAGGCTAACCACAGACCTGCCCATATGCCATGATTTCAGTCGGGGAAATTACACAGCATGTGCTGTATTTTACTCAACTAATAATTTTCTAACTCCTGAAACTGTGCCAGGCCGCTGTCCTTGCACTGGAGGTGTAATTCCTATCAGTGCCCCATTTGTTTTCTGAATCTGTGTCATTTAGGTCTTTCCGGTCTGAAATTTGGATCTTTAAAGAGCTTTTCTTATGGGCAGGCTGCATTCTGCAGGACTACTGGGTGCATTCTGGGACATAGCAATATGGACAGCAGACTATCAACTTCTGGTGGGCCCAGGGCTGGGTGGTCCAAGCAAACACTGAATTATGTTTGTTCCAAGTCCAACAAATATTTTTGGTGCGCTCCCAGATTATTTGTGGGTACTGGTGCCATATGTGTGCATAAACTCACATTTTACAGCAGTTGTTCCCAGATTGTGAGACTGTCGCCTCAAGGGAGGAACTTGGTACAGTGGCAGGAGTTAGGAAGCCCTTCTTATAGGACAATTGGAGTGATAGTTAAAGGGGTGGTTCACCTTTAAGGTAACTTTTATTATGTTATTGAACGGTCCAATTCTAAGCAACTCTTCAATTGGTTTTTAGTATTTTTTATAGTTTTATAATTTGCCTTTTTCTTCAGACTCGTTGTAGCTTTCAAATGGGCATCGCTGACACCCTTCTAAAAAACAAATGTTCTGTATTAAGCCGAGTTTTTCAGCATCCAAAATGTGCTGAAAAAGTCTACCTTGGCTTATACTCAAATCAGCGGGCAGTAGCAGAGATTGCAGTCACTTTTAATCATTCCTATATCAACAGTTCGCTTGGGGAGAGACTGCAATATCACACAGCGCCCTCTGTTGGTTATATGAAAGAATAACAGTGCGCCCTCTGTTGGTTATATGAAAGAATAGCAGTGACTGCAATATCACACAGTGCCATCTGTTGGTTATATGAAGGATTAACAGTGATGGCAATATCACACAGCGCCATCTGTTGGTTATATGAAAGGATAACAGTGCGCCCTCTGTTGGTTATATGAAAGAATAACAGTGATGGCAATATCACACAGCACCCTCTGCACATGGTAGTGGGACAGTGGGACAATGCACACAGTAATCCGTTTGGCAATTCTCTGTCACCATCAACTTTGCAAAGAAGTTTGGTTGATCGCTGGGGGGGTCGCTTTGGCGGAATGTGCACTGCTGGGAGACAGGGCTGTAGTTGTGTCTATGCTTATACTCGAGTCAATAAGTTTTCCCAGTTTTCGTAGGTAAAATTAGTTACCTCGGCTTATACTCGGGTCGGCTTATACTTGAGTATATACGGTATTGTTATTGCTATTTTTTATTACTTATCCTTCTATTCAGGGGCTTCTATTCAGTTACCAAATTGCTTAATTGCAAATTGAAGAGCTGCTAAATTAAAAACTAAATAACTCAAAAACCTTCAATAATAAAAAAAAAAATGAAAACCAATTGCAAATTGTCAGAATATCACTCCCTACATCATACTAAAAGTTCTCAAAGGTGAACAACCCGGTCGTTCGGCAAGAAAAAATCTTTGCGTCTATGGGGAGCTTAACGCTGAGTTAGTCAGCGACTTTAAGGGGGGCCACATGGGACATAACTGTTTACTGAGTTTGTAATTGATCCTCAGCATTCAGCTCAGATTCAAAAGCAAACAGTTGTGACCCCCTCAAGCCACTGATTGGTTACTGCCCGGTAACCACTCGGAGAAAACCACAGAGCTGAAAGACAGAAAGTAGTGTTCTGGCTATTATGTTAGACATTCAGTCGCTCCAGCCTTTATTCATTACATTTTTGACTAACAATTAAAAAACGTTTTTTTATTTTGCACAGCCTATTTACCCAGTTTTTATTTTTATATTGAACAATTCCTTTAAGGTGGCATTTGCTGTTATATATATATAGCCTTGAGTTAATGGGGGTGGGCAGAAGCTCCAAGTGGAAACTCCTGCATTATTTGTGTTTCTCTTCCCACCATAGCAAATGCCTAATGTCAATGTGACCTGGAACGGGGAGGAAGCTACACCACTGGAAAGCATTGATATCTCCATTGCAGTGGCCACCGACCGTGGACTCATCACTCCTATCATCAAGCAAGCAGCCAGCAAGGGGATCCAGGAGATCGCTGCTTCTGCAAAGGTGAGAGGGACTCTGGTGTGTCCAGACTGGGGCAGAATCTAAAGATATACAGAGTCCTAGGGCCTCTACTCTGGGTAATGTCATCTTTGGAAGGTGTGTAAGATTATAATCATCCATCCATCCAGCTTTTAATTGTACCATCTATTGTGTCCAGTATTATTGGGTCCTAAACATTTAAACTAACACTGGTTGAACGTGGGTTACTAGAAGCTATCCAAGGTTGCTGGGAGTTGAATGTCAGCAGCATCAGGAGGGAGACAAATCCCTGATGTACACTGAATTTTGTGTACGGAATTCCACAGACCCCATGAAGCATGAAAGCAACATTTCTTTTTAACCAGCTTAAATCAATTCCAAGAGAACCCTGGGTTCGGTGGGGGTCCTGCCTTTTAGTCACTGCCCAATCCCAATAAGATATTCTTCCCGCAATCATATAATAATGCCAAGGGGCTGGGATTGGCTTGTCCAATTCGTCTCCGATCAGTGGCACGTTGGGACACTGCTGGGTTTATTTATCAGTTCAGCAAACCCTATTGTCCTCAGCTTCTCACTCCAGCAGCTCTCAGTGACTTCATTAAACATAAAAGACTTCCTCTGTGTTATTGAGTCTGAACCACTGCAGTTTTGGTAATTGTCTGACTTTGCCCAGAGTGAGACCTCAAATGGACATGAAAGTTAACTTCTAGTTGGGGGCAATTCCAAAATTTAAACATTCTACAGGTTACTGAACACAAGGAAACATGTTTACATGTGCAGATAGAAATAAATAGTATGTCTGTTAAAACTAATAATTTTCACGTTTGGTGTTACTGGTCCATTAAGAATGAGGCATATTAATATACAGTTGTGTTCAGAATAATAGCAGTGTGTTTAAAAAAAAAAAGTTAAGAAAGCTCAAAATCCTTATAATAGCTTCTATTTCCATACACACAAATGCATTGGGACCACTGCACATTCTTTTCCAAATAAAAACGGGAAGAAAAATCGATTTATTTTTGTTATTCCTTTACAGAAAGTTCAGAAAAGGGAATATTATGCTGTTCCAAACTATAACGGTCCCTCCATTCTTCTTTCCAAACTCAAACATTTACTGTATAAACTGAAAAACGTTTCAAGGTTTTGCTTTCCTTTGAATGACTGAACTAATATTGAGTTGTATAAGCAGTGTTTCTGTGCTGCACATCTGTGTTGCATGGACTCCACCAACTTCTAACAACCTGTTCCACAATTCTTCTGCATTTCTTTTCATTTGCTTATGCTTCACAAACACCATTTTTGATGTCACCCCACAAGTTTTCTATTGGGTTAAGATCTGGGGAGTGGGCCCCTCCATAACGTCAATCTTGTTGGTGTGGAACCAAGATGTTGCTGGTTTACTGGTGTGTTTGGGGTCGTTGTCTTATTGGAACCCCCATTTTAAGAGCATTTCCTCTTCGGCATAAGGCAGCATGACCTCTTCAAGTATTTTAATGTATTGAAACTGATCCATGATCCCTGGTATGTGATAAATAGGCCCAACACCATAGTATGAGAAACATCCCCATATCATGATGCTTGTGCCACCGGCTTCACTCTGTACTGGGACTTGAATTCAGTGTTTGGGGGGTCATCTGACAAACTGTCTGTGGCCTCTAGACCCAAAAAGAACAAAATGTTGCGCCATTTCTCTTAGGCCAGTCAATGTGTTCTTTGGCAAATTGTAAGCTCTTCAGCACATCTTTTTTTCAACAATGGGACTTTGCAGGGGATTCTTGCCGATAGCTTGGCTTCTAATTGTAACCGTATCACAGGTAACTTTACTCCTTCTTTCATCTTCCTGGAGCTGATCATTGGCTGAGTCTTTGCCATTTTGGCTATTCTTCTGTCCATTCCAATGGTCGTTTTCCGTTTTCTTCCATGTCTTTCAGGCTTTCTTTGCCATTTTTAAAACATTTGAGATAATTTTCAGCCTATCATTTTCTGTACTTCTTTATACGATCCCCTCTCCAATCGACTTTCTAATCAAAGTAAGCTGTTCTTCTGATCAAAGTCTGTAACGACCAATTTGACTCCGATTTTCAGAGAGAAATGCACTATAACCAGCAGCACGACATTTGCTCCTTCCTTAAATACGGGCCAAAATTGACGCCTGTTTTTTTCACAGAATGAATGAGCTCACTAATTGAACTCCACACTGCTATTATTTAGAACAAGCTATTATTATGTTGAACACTGCTATTATCTGGAACAAGCCTCAATAAATGACTCAATGACACAGAATCAGCAGCAAGTCATGACTGTTGGTTTTCTATTACTCTGCTATACCTAATATTACATAATTTGCAATGTAGAAATAAAGAGACAGGCACAAACATACATAGCAGTGTACAGGTGTGCAGCACACAAGCATGCAGGTATTTAACCCTCTCTGTGCAGAATAACGTGACGCCATATGTTTGAGATCCCCAAAGTGAAATGTGCTGGTGAATTAAGTGTATGTTCCTAATAATCAAAAAATTTGTTTTTAGTGTAATTTCTTGAATATCCGGCAAAGGTGTTTGTATGTCTCCCAACTCACATATAACTGTGTGCCACACCACCAGAGGCATCCCAGCGCCATGAGAGTACACTTGGAAGCAATCCATGCACCAGCAGCCATGTGAGATGGGCGTTCTCCCTGTTGCACAAAGGTTCTGTTCAGAGACAAGTACAGACAGAACTGTACTACAGTGTAATATTTCTGCCCTCACACCCCACCAAAGCTCATTCCCTGCCATCTGATCTCATTAGCTCCATGGAATTCAGTGTTAACTGACCTCTCTATTAGCGATATAGTTCACTGTGTCAGCTGCCATTTGTGCTGCTTCACTGTATATGGGGAGAGTCTAGTGACGCAGAGTTGCTTGTGCAATCATTTTATTATGCAACTGAGCAGCATTACTTAATATTACTTAATATACTTGGGGCTGGTATAAGGTAGGGCACAAGGTAGGTACAGACAGTGAAGTGTTATTGCACGGAGGTCAATCGCCACTCCATAAAAAACTAAGGAATTCAAGGTTCCCTGTCTGATGCTCATGTGAACAGTTACAGGTTGGCAGGGGCAGTTGTACTGCTGTTATTTTGTGCAGTTGTGGTAAGACCACTCTATGTTTTCAGCCATAAAGCAGGGCAGGACTGCTGCGTCCAATGGGGATCCGATCGGATCTGTTCAGCCACTGGGACAGAATGCTCTGTTATACAGATAGCTAGAATCCCGGCCATAAAGCAGGGCAGGACTGCTGCTTCCAATGGGGATCAGATAGGACCTGTGCAGCCACTGGGACAGAATGCTCTGTTATACAGATAGCTAGAATCTCAGCTGCCATAAAGCAGGACAGGACTGTTGCTTACAATGGGGATCATACAGGATCTGTGCAGTCACTGGGACAGAATGCTCTGTTATACAGATAGCTAGAATCTCAGCCATAAAGCAGACCAGGACTGCTGCTTCAAATGGGGATCAGACAGGATCTGTGCAGCCACTGGGACAGAATGGTCTGTTATACAGATAGCTAGAATCTGAGCCATAAAGCAGGGCAGGACTAGGCCAGCTATATGAGTAAGCACAAAAAGGGGAATATAATATACACATTTGCAGGTAATAGAATCCTTTTAACTAATTCCAGAGATATTTCTGCAGGCAATCTGCATTTTATTGCTAACATTCCCTTAATATTTAAGTTATTAAATGCTCCAATACTGTGGGTTCTCTGCCTTATTTATACATGAAAGTGTTGGCTGCACCATCTCTCTCTCTCTGAAAATCAACGTGTTCTCTGAACTTCTCCCCGCTGGAAGCCATTTGTGTTTAACGTTCTGCGTGCTTGGGGAGAATTAATGATAACGTGTTTTGTGTGAAACTTATTTCCTCTAGGATAGTGCCTTTATATATTTATATCTGCCAGTGAGTAGGTGCCCGGAGAAAGCTTATCACTGGTGAATTATGATTGCAGTGAATACCTTTTTTTTGCAGCATTCTCTCCTACACACCAGCGGTGAAACCATCCTGTCACTTGCTGCCTGTAAACACATCTAATTCCATAATAACCATCATAGTAGGGCAGAAGCTTTCTAAGCTGCAAGAAAGGGCCATTTCCTTGCCTTCTACACCCAACTTTGTGATCTAGGAACCCAATAGCACCCACATGTCCGTAGTACGTTACAACACATCTTATAATACAGGTATGGGATCCATTATCCGGAAACCCGTTATCCAGAAAGTTCCGGAAAGGCTATCTCCCATAGACTCCATTTTATCCAAATAATCAAAAATTTTGAAAAATGATTTCCTTTTTCTCTGTAATAATAAAACAGTAGCTTGTACTTAATCCAAACTAAAATATAATTAATCCTTATTGGAAGCATAACCAGCCTATTGGGTTTATTTAATGTTTACATGATTTTCTAGTAGACTTAAGAATGAAGATCCAAATTATGGAAAGATCCGTTATCCGGAATGTCCCAGGTCTTGAGCATTCTGGATAACAGGTCCCATGCCTGTACATAAGTTAGTGTCCTGTAAATACTATTCTAATTCCCATGTGTGATTTGTAATTTATATCTTTATAATACACAAAAGATATGAATATCCTGTAAATTATATCCTTATAAACGGTGAGTTCTGATGTCATCAGTTATAAACGGTGAGTTCTGATGTCATTTCTGTCACATGACTCACTGAAATTTGTGTATTATAATAAATAAAGTACCCCCAGTTGTAAAATATGAGGATATTAGAAGTTACCTCAGAGTTCCATGACCTGTATAAAAACACTCGGCCTTCGGCCTCGTGTTTTTATATGGTCATGAAACTCCTCGGTAACTTATAATATCCTTATATTTTACAAGAGGGGGTACTTTATTCACTATATATTCAGTGTTTATCTATTGGCACCTCTTGCTTAAAGTAGGGATGTTGGATTCTTAATCCTGCAACTGTAGTTCCGCATTTATTGCACAGGTATGGGACCTGTTATTCAGAATGCTCAGGATTTAGGGCTTTCCGAATAATGGATATTTCTGTAATTTGAATCCTAATACCTTAAAGGTGGCCATACACAGGCCGATAAAAGCTGCCGACAGCCCTCCAATGGGCTTCCCCGATCAATATTTGGCTGAAACTTGGCCAGATGTCGATCAGGCAGGGATAAAAATCCCGTTGGATTGCGGACCACATCTGATCCTTTATGTGATCCCGTGATCCGACTGCCCATATTCCTTTCATTATGATCAGATTGTTGGGCTCACGATTGGATCAGTACGATATCGGCCACAAGGTGGGCATATTGGGGAGAGATCCACTCATTGGTGGCATAGCCAAACAAGCGGATCTTTCTGTATGAGGCCACCTTAAGTCTACTAGAAAATCATGTAAACAATAAATAAACCCATTTGTTTAGTTTCGGTGTTTAGATCCGAGCAGCTAATTTAGGGCACTGCTGTCTAGCAACATCGGTATGATTCAGCCAGGAGAGTGGAATGGATAAGAAAACTTAGCTAAAGCACAGCAAACAAAACAATATCTGAGCATCTATTCTAAAGAAAATAAACTAGCTTAACAAACTTGGGTAAGCTATAAATAGGTTTATATAAAGACTTGGTGATAGTGCCCCTTTAAATAGTGTTCTGCTTTCTATGGGTTGTCTCTAGAGAATCGAACCGAGTGCAGGGCCCAGTTTGGATCATTTTAATGTGGCTTTTACTGGGTTTTGCTGGCTGGCATGACTTTACTTCTCTTCCACTTTGTAGGTCCTGGCACAGAAAGCCCGAGATGGGAAACTTTTACCTGAGGAATATCAAGGAGGGTCATTCAGGTAAGTTAGTGAGTAAAGGTGGCCATAGACATAAGAGATCCGCTCGTTTAGAGATGTCTCCAAACTAGCGGATCTCTTCCAGATATGCCCACATTGAACTGGGCAATATCAGGTTGATCCGATCGTGGACCCTAGGGCCCAGCTATCGGATCATAATGGATCTGATACGGACGGTCGGATCGTGGGACCGCATGGACGCACAGATGCGACCACGATCCGTTGGGATTTTTTAACCTGCCCAATCGAGATTGGCCAGATATTGATCGGGGAAGCCCGTTCAATGGCCCCACACGCCGGCCAATAAGCTGCCGACTCGGTCTGTCTGCAGCTTTTATCTCTCCGTGTATGGGGGCCTTTAGCCTAACAGTCTTTATTAACCAAAAGGGCTGAATTGTACTATGCTGCCTTAGGTAAACTCAGGGAGATTGGTCGGCCAGCAACAAATCTCCTCTTTTTCTGGGCGACTAATCGGCTCAAACTGCCTCCCCGCCTGGCTAGAATGTAAATTACCGGCGGGATGGCACTCGGAGCGATTCGTTTTACGAAGTCGCCCGAAGTTGCCTCACGGAGAAACTTCAGGTGACTTCGGCCAAACAAATCGCTCCGAGTGCCATCCGGCGGGCGGGGAGGCAGTTTGGGGAGATTAAGCACCCCGAAGAAGAGGAGATTTGTCGCCGGGCGTCTGATCTCCCAGAATCTGAGCGTGTGTCTATGCCCTTAGAAGTACTTCCTCTGATTTAGTCTATTGGGTGTTTGGTGTGACTGCTTGTCACCCCCTTGTCTTCTGCTCTAAAACCTAGCGAGCTGGCACCTAAGCCACAGGGGAAGTGCAACATCAGTGTATCTTTTTTTTTTTTTTTCAGTTTGTCTTCCCTGTTCATTATTTTGTCATACTTTTATCTCACCTTGTGTTTTTTTTTTTTTCTCTTACCTTGCTCTGACCTCCAGCATTTCCAATCTGGGCATGTTTGGAATCACCGGGTTCAGCGCAGTAATCAACCCCCCGCAATCCTGCATCCTGGCCGTCGGACGATCACGAGTCGAGCTGGCCCTGACCGAAGGGGAGGAAGGAAACCCGCAGCTCTGCCAGAAACAAGTCATGAATGTCACCCTGTCCAGCGACAGTCGGCTGGTGGATGATGAGCTTGCCTCTAAGTTTCTAGAATGCTTCCGCAAGAACCTGGAGAATCCCCTTCATTGCGCCCTGGTGTGACTGAGTGAGCCTTTATATTAAAGGGACAGTGTTACTGAAACACAATATGCTTTTAAAGGATAAGTAAACCTTTAAAATAAGTGAATGTAAAATGAATGAGCATTTTTGTTACATCCATTATTTATTTTGTTTTTATTCCAAGGTATCAAAGGATACATGTACTGTTAATATGAATGAATTTTGTAACAACAGTGCCACCTGCTGGTCATTTTCAAACCAGTCTGACCACCAAATAGTCAAGGAAGTTGTCAGGAGAAAGAAGGAGGCTGCTCTGATGTTCTTCTACTTAGGAAAAAAATTAGAAACCTCTCTCTCACATCTTTTCTAAGAAGAAGCCTCTTTCTTTCTCCTGACAACTTCCTTGACTACTCGATGGTCAGACTGGTTGGAAATTGACCAGCAGGTGGTGCTTTTGGAATAAAATTCATTCATATAAATAGTACATGTATCCTTTGAAACCTTGGAATAAAAACAAAGTAAATTACAAAAGTGCTTAGAATAGCACTCTCATTAATTGTACATTCACTTGTTTTAAAGGTTTACTTATCCTTTAAATACAAGCCTATTGGTACCTTCACTCGTAGGTATAACATGCCCTTATTTTTTCCCCATTCATAATTGTGCCGATACACAGCAGGAAGTGAGGCGTGTAATAGAAAATTGCTTCCCCCCCTCTATTGGCCAGGGATGGTTTTAGGGTTTAACTGTATAACAATGAGTTGTAGAACAACATCCCCTGTGTCCATCCTTCCAAATTACAATCGTCGGGTCAATAATACACATTAATTTATTAGAACCCAACAGGCTGCTTGTGTTTATTACATTGCAGGCTTTTGGGCTGCTCCCGTGGGAAATAAAGACTTGACATGAGTGACTGCACATGGACGGCCTCTCTATATGCAACATAAAATGTGTATCACTCCGTCAATAGGTGTTGACACTATCTAGTTTGTGTGTAATGATTTGTATTGTTACCTATAAGGCAGGGGTGTCCAAACTTTTGGCTCACCGGGCCACATTGGAAAAAGAAAAATTGTCTGGGGCCACACATGAAATACACAAACACGTTTGATTTGTAAAAGTAAAGGGAATACACAGAAAAGAACTACAATGTCAGTTGGATAACCAGATGGAGCTATACACTGGAATATGGGACACCTGGATATTAAATAGACTTATTATTATAATATTATTACTAGCTGGGCAATGGACAGAGTCCCTCCTCCTCCTCCTATATCCTTTGCGACATGACGTTTCCTCTGGAACCAAGCTGGGCCACATTCATATGCATCCTGGGCCGCATGTGGCCCTCGGGCCGCAGTTTGGACACCCCTACTATAAGGGATGCCAGTCTTGGTTTTTTAGCAGGTCTCAATTGAAGCAGAAGCAGCCCTTTTCTATGCCAGACTCCAGCTGACCTGAGCAGAGAAGAGTTTTGTTGTCCCTCTTCAGTATCCCTTAAATGGTGTGTACTCCTGAAATCTGGAGACCCGGCTCTGTGCCAGCCCTTGTGCGTGCCTGATTCAATGCCCCCCTTGTGTTGCAATAAGCTAGGCACTATCAATGGCTTATGGCCAGCGTCTCTCTGCTGTTCCTTTGTGTGCCCTTGTTTATTTAGAACTCTCTGGTATCTTGTGTTGGGTGACATTGAATAGTCCCCTCACCTGCCACATGTTAACTGCCCAATAGATCCTCGTGCTCTTCCATATGCGGAAGCACCGGCAGCTTTGTCTATAGACTCCATTGTTCACCTTCTTAACCCTGGCCAACCATTGTTCTTTATAGGAAACAATGGAAATAGTATATTATTTGACTGTTTCTACATACAGGGAACCTCTGGTGATGCAACCGCCAGCTAAACTGATTAGAGGGCAGTTCTGACAGCATTTCCAGTGTTGCAATTCCCTGCAAACTAACGCCTAGTCCAAGCCTAAAGGTTCTAAACTTTCCATTTTGAGTGGGAAAAGTGTTGGTTTAGTTGGATATCCCACTACTTTTTAAAGCCAGCATTTGAACTTTCTACATTTCTTCCTAGTGTCTTTCCCTGCCGTTCCTTTAAACTAAACCCTTAAAATTAATGTGGCTAAAAATGCCATATTTTATATACTGAACTTATTGCACCAGCCTAAAGTTTCAGCTTGTCAATAGCAGCAATGATCCAGGACTTCAAACTTGTCACAGGGGGTCACCATCTTGGAAAGTGTCTGTGACACTCACATGCTCAGTGGGCTTTGAACTAGGGATGCACCGAATCCAGGATTCGGTTCGGGATTTGGTCAGGATTCGGCCTTTTTCAATAGGATTCGTACGAATCATTGTGTGGCCGAACAGAATCCTAATTTGTATATGTAAATTAGGTGTGGGAAAGGAAATCACGTGGCTTTTCATCTCAAAACAAGGAAGTAAAACATTATTTTCCCACTTTTTCCTTTCCTGCCTCCAATTTGCATATGCAAATTGGGATTTGGTTCGGTATTCGGCCAAATCTTTCACAAGGGATTCGGCCGAATCCCAAATAGTGTATTCAGTGCATCCCTACTCTGAACAGCTGTTGAGAAGCTAATCTTAGGGGTCGTCACAAATTATTAAGGAGAAAATGAGCTTCCCCTGTAATATAAACTGATGCTACAGGTTTGCTGATTATTAAATTCTGATGCTAATTGCACTGGTTTTTGTGCTGCCATGTAGTAATTATCTGTATTAATTACTAATCAGCCTTATATTGTGACATTTATATGCTATGTGTACTGTATATTGTGAGTGGGTCCCTAAGCTCAGTAAGTGACAGCAGCACAGAGCATGTGCAGTGAATCAGCAGAAAAGAAGATGGGGAGCTACTGGGGCATCTTTGGAGACAGATCTTCCCTGCTAAAGGGCTGTGGTTGCCTTGGGCTGGTTCAGAAGCCCAAAATATAATTTACAGCATTTCTACCTACTTCTTTCGTTCTCCTTTAAGACTTTGTACCTTGCCAGGCTTGGTAATAGAAACTGGAGAATTTTATATGAAATAAGGGGCCTGCTGAGGGTGCAACCCATCTTTCAAAAATAGGGGCAATGCAATACCAGAAAACATTGTTGGTGTGTTTTCTTGTCCAAATCCTATTAGCTGCATTTATTGTTAGGCTGCACCCCTTGTATTCACCCAAAGCTACTTGGCCGGCTCTGCTTCCTAGGAACCATTGACTGCATATACATAACAAAGCACAAGCTACAAGTACTCTTATAATGGAGAATACATATGTTTGGAGCTTTCCGAGTAAGCATAGTCAGGTATAGTTTCCCTTTAAAAGACCGTTGCAGTAGAACTTTGTGTGTTCAGGGTCTTGCGTGCAGCTGTCCTCATTTGGACTTGTTGCTTGCACGATTCTGGCGCTATATATCTATCGTGGAAATCCGTTACTTGCCCTGGTGAATGGGGCCCATCCACGCGGAAGGCATTTTTGCTGTTTGACTTGATGCAGATGCTACTCATCTCTGCTTTGCTATTTTTGTCGTCTGGATCACATCCTGCCCCGAAATAAATTAACAGCCTGGATCGGTGCCTTCGCTTGAGCTAATGTGACATTGTTTGTAATATCCAGCCGTGATTTCAAATACGTCATGCACTTGCAGCTTCAGGTGCCGTCTCAAGTGCTTTCTTGGGCAGGACTTGTTTATTTAAAGGGTAAATCAGCGCTGTTTATAAGTAAGGCTTGTTTTCCCCTAAATGGACTGGAAAGGCCAGAGTGTGCTCAGAGCATTCCTTTTCGGCAGATTTGCTGGGAGCTGCCATATTGCTTATATGCTTTTATCAACTAAGTGACTCAGTCTATGTAGTTACAAATACAAGAAGATATTTCAGCAGCACTCCGATTATGGGGAAAAAAGTGTAAATGTATTCGTGCCTCAAGCTAAGCGACATAACGAGCTTATCCAGCCCTTTATCAAGCTTACAAAACGTGTCACAAACAATCCTTAAATAGTTTTATGAGGGGGGAGGTTCACTCAATTCAAAACATCGCTCCCAATCAGTGCCACTGACATTCACCCTGTGAAAGGGATACTGTCATGGGAAAAAAACATTTTTTTCAAAATGAATCAGTTAATAGTGCTGCTCCAGCAGAATTTTGCGATGAAATCCTTTTCTCAAAAGAGCAAACAGATTTTTTTTATATTCAATTTTGAAATTGGACATGGGGCTAGACATATTGTCAATTTCCCAGCTGCCCCAAGTCATGTGACTTGTGCTCTGATAAACTTCAATCACTCTTTACTGCTGTACTGCAAGTTGGAGTGATATCACCCCCCTCCCTTTTCCCCCCCAGCAGCCAAACAAAAGAACAATGGGAAGGTAACCAGATAACAGCTCCCTAACACAAGATAACAGCTGCCTGGTAGATCTAAGAACAACACTCAATAGTAAAAACCCATGTCCCACTGAGACACATTCAGTTACATTGAGAAGGAAAAACAGCAGCCTGCCAGAAAGCATTTCTCTCCTAAAGTTCAGGCACAAGTCACATGACCAGGGGCACCTGTGAAATTGACAAAATGTCTCGCCCCATGTCAGATTTCAAAATTGAATATAAAAAAATCTGTTTGCTCTTTTGAAAAATGGATTTCAGTGTAGAATTCTGCTGGAGTAGCACTATTAACTGATGCGTTTTGAAAACAAAAAAAACATGTTTTCCGATGACAGGATCCCTTAAAATACATGGATAATAAATACATACATAGTAGCAGTTTAAAAGCATTCTCAATATGTATCAAAAGTTTAACAATAAAATATCCAATTCCAGTAGTTAAATACAAAGTGTCCAATTACTTACTTTTGGACACTTTGTATTTGAACACTGGAATTTATTGTTATTTTTTGATACATATTGAGAAGGCTTTTAAACTGCTATTATGTATGTATTTATTATCTATGTATTTAACTAGTCACAGGGTTGGATAAAGGGCTGGATAAGCTCGAAACGTCGCTTAGCTTGAGGCACGAATAAAATGACACCATAGTCGGAGTGCTGCTGAAATATCTTCTGGTATATGAATCAGATCTGGGCAGACAGAGTCACAGACGGCTACAAAAAGCGGTGAGAGTGTTTGTGTAGCACTTCTTTGTCTTTGTCCGTCTATGTAGTTACAGGTTTGCAGGCCTCATTTGCTGGTTGTATGCAGCTGGGAACAATGCGGAGAATTTGTCTTGAATTTTACCTGAAAAAAATAATAAAATAATTTTCATGGTAGCCTATCATACTCCTCTTTCCAGAGAAGACACCGGTGATGGCAGATGCTGCCTTTAGGGATACCCCAAATCCCAAAGTGTTAAGCTGAACCCAATCCCAACCCTTTGTCATGTGACCTCAACGCTCTGGGCAACTTTGTAACAATTTCTGCACATTTTGGCTGTATTTTGGTTCAATCCCAAAATCTTGGATTTGGTGAATCCAGTCTGGTGCCAACATTGAAACACTCACCACGTTCTCCTAATTCCTGTCTGTTGCACTAGGTAGGGCCATGCAGACTGGCAGGGGGTGGAGGGTAAACTGCCATGCAGAACAACTTTAGACAAGAGTAGGGTGAAATGTCTTTCTGTCAGTTCTGTCCAACCTGTGGCCTCTCCATTGACAAAATACACAGCCTGGAAAAAGGGATATGAAACAAGTGTAATTTGGGAAGAGTTTTGCTCTTGCCGGTTCCCAATTGTATAATAAATGACTTGGCCAAGCCGCTTGCTGACAGTGTGAGAGCAGGAGGGCAGGTCCAAAAGCATGACTGTAACTGCCATACAGTTTAGTAAATCGTCACCACCGCAACCCCCCAGCACCCTCTCTGTGCTAGAAATAATCTTGCCCTCCGAGTCTCTCTGTTCTGTGTAATGTGCCCTGTTGCTCAGCTGCTCCGTTAATCAGCAGAGGATTTTGGTGGTTGATGTTCTCGGCATGTGAAAGGCTGACAGTTGTGTGATATTTCTTCCTCCAGCCACTCATGGAATATTCTGCCTGTTTAATCCTTCTGTTTCTCTTTTCATGACAAATGACTTTATATCGGCCGCTGTGCGTATTTTCCGTCTTCTACCCACACTTTTGGAGGGCAGTTTCCATTGGAAAGGCTTCAGGAATGCCCTGAGCGTGCCTAGGAAATCCATTCCTTCAAGCTGGGTTTGTATTTTCCCTCCCTACCAAGGTGGTTCACCTTTGAGTTAACTTTTTGTATGTTATAGAATGTCCTATTCCTAGCAAGTATGCAATTGGTCTTGATCATTTGTTTTCTTCTTCTTCCTCTGCCTCTTTCGAGCCTTCAAATAGGGGTTGCCAAAAACAAGGTATTGCTCTGTAAGGCTACAATTTTATTGTTACTTTTCATTACTTAAAGGATAAGTGAACCTTTAAGGGTAACTCCACACTGGGAGATTCGGAAAACGAATTGCCGTGTGTGATTAGCGCCGGCGTTTTTTCATTTTAGCTGGCGCAGAGTGAGAGAAGGCGTTTGGGGAGATTGGTCGCCGCAAAGACGAGGCGATTAGTCGCCAGGCGACCAAATCTCCCCAAAACAGCCCAGTGTGGACTTACCCTAAAATAAGTGAATGTAAAATTGAGGAGGGGGCTATTCTAAGCACTTTTGTCATTTACATTCATTGTTTATTTTGTTTTTATTTGAAGATATCAAAGGACTGTTAATATGAATGGATTTTGTTACAACAGCGCCAGCTGCTGGTCAGTTTCTGACCACCAAGTAGTCAAGGAAGTTGTCAGGAGAAAAGAAAGAGGCTGTTCTGATGTTCTGCTTAGGAAAGATGTGAGAGAGGTTTCAATTTTTTTCCTAAGCAGAAGAACATCAGTGCAGCCTCTTTCTTTCTCCTGACAACTTCCTTGACTACTTGGTGGTCAGGCTGGTTCGGAACTGACCAGCAGGTGGCGCTGATGTAACATAATTCATTCATATTAACAATACATGAGTCCTTTGATATCTTGGAATAAAAAAACAAATAATGAATGTAAATGACAAAAGTGCTTAGAATAGCACTCATTTTACATTCACTTATTTTAAAGGTTTATTTATCCTTTAACATCCTTTTCATTCCTTCGATTGTTCATATTTTAGTCTTTCGTTCGAACCACTGCCTGGTAGCTAGGGTAAACTGGGCCCTAGCAACCAGACAGCTGTTGAAATTCCAGACTGTAATGCTTCCGAACAGAAAGCTAAATAATTGAAAAACCACAATAAATTATAAAATGGGGGTCACTAAGCCCGGAAAATGGGGGTGAAATTGGAGTCCATAAGCCCGGCAGCCAAAAACAAGGTATTGCTCTGTAAGGCTACAATTTTATTGTTACTTTAAATTACTTAACTTACTTTTCATTCCCTCGAAATATTCATATTCCAGTCTTTGTTCAAACCTCTGCCTGGTATCTAAGTTAAACTGGACCCTAGCAACCAGACAGCTGTTAAAATTCCATACTGGAGAACTTCTGAACAGAAAGCGAAATAACACAAACACCACAATAAATTATCAATGTTTACGTTTTACTTAAAGTTGATTTAAAGCTGAACAACCGCTTTAAGGGGTATTACAATAAGGGAGGCAGATATTTGCCTGCTAGGGGTCCATGTTCCCAAAGTTTTGGGGGGCAGCATAATGGAACAGAAAGTAGCAGTGCTGCCTTGCACTTGTGGGCTTCTAGGTTTGATTCCCTCCGATGTTTGTATTTCCTCCCATTGTCTGCCTTATACTAACATTATAATGGGCACTCCCTATTTTACTAAGGGAAGGGGATCCTTTGTCCTTTGGCAGCCACCTGGCATTCTCTTTGTTCATCATCCAAACAGATACCACCCTCAAGGTTCACAGCCAATATGGCTGGATACAGTTTCTTTGTCTTTCTGAATATTTTGCAAGTCAGGACTGTGCCCCCCAATCAAACCGAGTCATGGTTCCGGCACTGGAGATTCACTTACATAGACAGTTGTCGCCCAGATTAAACAATACCATCTTTGCTGCAACAACAAAAAAGGCAACACAACCGGTTTGGCAACTTGCAACTCATCTTTAAAATCTCGTCCTGGCGGAATGAGGCAGTTGGCAAGTAAATACCCAGCCTGGAAAATTCCATTAATGGTGCACGATTATATCTGTGTACTGATGGACTCACCCGTATTTTTGGGTTTTATTTGGCTCTTTAAACTTTTGATACTTAGATAAGGCACAGATAACCCCAAATGTCACGAGGTTTTTGTTACAAATAAAAATCTAAACACAGTCCTAAATTAAAGGGTAAGTACAGTGTCAGACAATAATTCCACTGGAGAGCTGGTTACAATGCAGTGTTGTGTTTTATTGAAGATGTATAAGCACTACATGTTTCGGACCTCTAGGGTCACTTTTTTTCTGGGTTGTGATATCACTTTTTCTGATGGATTGTGGGGGTTGAAGGCCTTAAAAAAGCACACTTCATTCAACTGCACCAGAGGAAGGACCCTAGAGGTCCAAAACATGTAGTGCTTATACATCTTCAATAAAACACAACACTGCATTGTAACCAGCTCTCCAGTGGAATTATTGTCTGACACTGTACTTACCCTTTAATTTAGGACTGTGTTTAGATTTTTATTTGTAACAAAAACCTCGTGACATTTACAAACACAACACTGCATTGTAACCAGCTCTCCAGTGGAATTATTGTCTGTACCCTGAAGTTTATTTGGACTTGGCTAACTCCACCACTGTATGATTGAGCAACTGACATGACTATACTATCCAATATCCAATTCATGTTTGAATCTTGTAAGTACAGTGTCATTGTGGAAAAGGCATCCTAATAGGTAACAGTCACACTCCCTTCCCAGAGACTATCTCTCCCTACTATACCTGCTTTCCCACAGTCACACTCCCTTCCCAGAGACTATTATCCCACTGTTACTATAGGCACCATCTCTCCCTACTATACCTGCTTTCCCACAGTCACACTCCCTTCCCAGAGAATTATCCCACTGTTACTATAGGCACCATCTCTCCCTACTATACCTGCTATCCCACAGTCACACTCCCTTCCCAGAGACTATTATCCACTGTTACTATATGCACAATCTCGCCCTACTATACCTGCTATCCCTCAGTCACACTCCCTTCCCAGAGAATTATCCCACTGTTACTATAGGCACAATCTCGCCCTACTATACCTGCTATCCCTCAGTCACACTCCCTTCCCAGAGAATTATCCCACTGTTACTATAGGCACCATCTCTCCCTACTATACCTGCTATCCCACAGTCACACTCCCTTCCCAGAGACTATTATCCACTGTTACTATAGGCACCATCTCTCCCTACTATACCGGTTATCCCACAGCCACACTCCCTTCCCAGAGACTATTATCCCACTGCTACTATAGGCACCATCTCTCCCTACTATACCTGCTATCCCACAGTCACACTCCCTTGCCAGAGACTATTATCCCACTGTTACTATAGGCACCATTTCTCCCTACTATACCTGTTATCCTACAGTCCCAGGAGTTATTGCTTATATTTAGGCAAGCCCAACTTTGGACTCGCCCATTAAAAGAAAGCTCTGATAGGGAGGTGTAAAATGGTTCTTGCCAATTATGGAAACCATGGGGCAAATTTACTAAAGGGCGAAGTGGCTAACGCTAGCGAAAATTCGCCAGTGTGACGTCATTTCGTTACGTCGCTGATTTACTAACGGGTGCTGGCGTAAATTCGCTAGAGAAGTGGACCTACTCTAGCGCTACTTTGCACCCTTACGCCAGGTGAAGTTGCGCTATGGCAAAGTGATGTAACTACACTAATTCACTAACTTGCGCATTTTACTGAACGTTACCTCGCCAGACTTGCCTACGCCACCTCAGACCAGGCGAGTAGATAGGGCTTGCTTCAAAAAAAGTTGAATTTTTTTCTAATTCCCAAGCATATGGCACCTAAAATATACAGTGGGCACAATATATTTTATTTTATGAAGCTTTCCCTGGCTTGTGTAGTGTAATGTATTTGCTGCTACATATACGTCCATTGTACTTTAACTTGGCGCGTATGCAAATTAGGCATCGCTAGCGCAACTTCACTTTGCTTGATGAATTAACGGTAGCGCAACTTTGCTACCTTTCTGAGCACAACTTCCGATTTTAGTGAATTAGCGGCGCCCTGGCCAAGCCAACGCTGGCACAACTTCGAAGGTAAGTAAATTTGCGCCCATGTATCAAAATGAAAATTTTAAAAATTCCGTTTCCCACTCTCTTCCCTGTACTATTGTTTCTGTTCCTGTTAAAACATAGTTGTGTAACACACTCATTCAGAATATTTCCTACTACCCAAGTTTTGTGTAAAACCCTTTCTTACCATTGTTTTACACAATTCAACATCTAACACTAAATTTAACTCCTTATCTGAACCTTCAAGCTCAGCCCTTTCCTGCAGAATTGCTGTGCTTATACACACTCTGTGCTTATTGTGGGACATCTAAAGGCTAGACTATAAACCTTTCCAGAGGTGGGAGTGATTTGGTGTCCCATTGTTCCTTTCCTAATGTAATGTCTCTCTCTATGGAATACCTTTGTGTATAAGAATGGCTATAAGATATATACACACATATACACATACTATATCTGTTCTGGCGCACAACCCCAGTTGTGTATATACAATTACATATACAGTTGTGTTCAGAATAACCGCAGTCTGATGTCACTAACCTGATCAATCACTGGTTTTTCAACATGGAAAATAATATACTACAGTTATGGGACCTGTGATCCAGAATGCTCAGAACCTGGGGTATTACAGATAATGGATCTTTCCATAATTTGGATCTCCACTAGAAAATCATGTAAACAGTAAATAAACCCAATAGGCTGGTTTTGCTTCTAATAAGGACTAATTATGTATAGTTGGGATCAAGTACAAGGTATTGTTTTATTATTAAAGGGAAAAGGGAAATCATTTTTGAAATTTTGGATAAGTTGATTAAAAAAATGGCAGAGCGTCTTTCCGGATAACGGATCCCATACATGTACTTGGCAGCAAGCCCCCTTCCTATGGAACTGGAGAGGACACACAGCTGGGCCTGGATGAAGACGAAATCCCTCATTCTCAGGCTGCATAGATTTCATTTCCAAACCGTTCATCCTGTCCCTACTGTTTTGTCTGCCTTGGATACAGTCACCACTTTGCGCTCCCTCTTAAGGACTTTAAAGAATCTCTTCCCACCACGCAGCACTGTGATCCATTTCATACGTTTCCTCTGGACCGACACATTGGGGTTATGTCATCTTCCTGTAGGATCATTTCTGTGTAATCTCTGCCTTTCCCTGGACTCAGAATTCAGGAATTTATCCAAAGCCGTGGCGGTTTCAGACTCAAGAGTTAATCTTTTCATTAAGAATCCATTTAGGGACACGCAAGTACTGAGAGGAACAGTA
Organism: Xenopus laevis; assembly: GCF_017654675.1. Taxonomy (NCBI): domain Eukaryota; kingdom Metazoa; phylum Chordata; class Amphibia; order Anura; family Pipidae; genus Xenopus; species Xenopus laevis. The sequence goes on from NC_054378.1 coordinate 15,645,982, forward strand.
AAACTGTCTCGCCCACCCTGAAGACAATACCTGGCTACTATTTTGGTGCAGTGTTGGAGTTCAGTGCTGCAGCTGAGCTCTAACACTCCATAGAACAAAAGTGTGTAGAAGAAGAGTAACTGATTGGTTAAATTCAGCTTATGAATCAGTCACTGAATACTGAATCTAAAAGCCACAGCCATTATGGTGGCTTCCCTGACCAGAAAGATCGTATGTTATAGAATAGCCAATTCCAAGAAACTTTTGAATTGGTCTTCATTATTTATTTTTACTAGTTTAATTATTTGCACTGTTCTTCTGACTATTTATAGCTTTCAAACTGGGGTCACTGACCCATCTAAAAACAAATGCTCTGTAAGGACAGGGGCACATGGGCAAATTCGTGGAGATTTAATTGCCTGGCGACTAATCACCTCTTCTTCGGGGCCTGCTGTAATGAGAAAACGCCAGTGCAATGGCACTCGTGGCGCTTTGATATCTGAAGTCACCCGAAGTTGCCTCACAAGGCAACTTCGGACGACTTCAGAAATCAAAGCGCCGTGAGTGCATTGTCGCAGTCGATTTTTCATTTTAGCAGGGGGAAGGAAGTTCAGGGAGATTGTCGCTCCGAAGAAGAGGCGATTAGTTGCCAGGCGACTAAATCTCGCCGAATCTGCCCGTGTGCCCCTGCCCTTAGACAACACATTTATTATTATTGCTACTTTTTAGTACTCATCTTTCTTAGCAGGCTTCTCCTATTCCATATCTCCATATTCCAGTCTCTTAATCAAGTCAGTGCATGGTTTAAATTTTTTTTTTTTAAATAATTTTAGAATTTATTGCTGTCTTCTTCTGGCTCTTTCCAGCTTTCAAATGGGGGTCAATGACCCCCGTCTTTAAAAACAAATGCTCTTTACAGCTACAAATGTATTGTTGCTACTTTTTATGATTCATCTTTCTATTCAGGCCTCTTCTATTCATATTCCAGTCTCTTATTCAAATCAATGCATGGTTGCTAGGGTCATTTGGATCCTAGCAACCAGATGGCTAAAACTGCAAACTGGAGAGCTGCTGAATAAAAAGCGACATAACTCAAAAATAACAAATAAAAAAATGAAAACCAATTGCAAATTGTCTCAGGATATCTCTCTACATTATACTAACAGTTAATTTAAAGGTGAATAACCCCTTTAAACGTTTGCTCCTCGCGGTTCCATAGCTGCAATTTTGCAGTTGTAATTATTTTATGTCACCACAGATTATTTATACCTTGGTGCAATTTTACTGCTTTGATAATGTGATGGGAACACGACCAATCAGATCATAATTAGAATTTTAAATGATTCCCCCGAGGGATGGTCCAGCAATATGCAAAGAAAGAGCTAATAGAGATCTGAAATGGTATGAGAATGTAGAAGCCGGGATTCTCCTCACAGGATGTCGTACCCACCGTGTCACTGTGTTTAGTCAGCCATCTTGTTGTTGTGGCATATTCCATTGGGCCATTGTCAGTTCAGCTACTGTTGTTACCCCTCTCTCTCTCTGGTCAGGATAACGTATATAAACCTCAGTCAGTCAGAGCCACCTCCTCCTCACAGCCAGTGCACACCATCAATCTGATGTGTTGTTATAGAAACCAACATGTCCCCCTGTGTGGAGAACAGGCCCAAATACACTTTCATTGCAAGTTGGGGGATGGGGGAATCTGTGGAAAATAATACAATTGGATTAATTGATGGAAAATAGCACCACAAATCACGAGCAGCGTCATTTGTCTCTTGTGAAGGCTTTGCGGCTGTGTGAGGCGTATAGCTTATTGTGTTCCATAAATCAGAACACATATAGCCACAATGCACCTTATTTACCTGTAGTCTTTACATTTTTTTGTTTTTATTTTGGCCTAGACAATCCGATATGAGGCAGGGGCAGCTTAGCGAGCTCTCTAAGCATTTCTGTAAAATTCTTCAATATGATGGTGTTATTCTGGGCTCATGGGATCTGTTATCCAGAAACCCTTTATCCAGAAAACTCTGAATTACGGAAAGGCTGTCTCCCATAGACTCCATTACAATGAAATAATCCACATTTTTGAAAATGATTTCCTGTTTCTCTGTAATAATAAAACAGTAGCTTGTACTTGATCCCAACTAAGATATAATTAATCCTTATTGGAGGCAAAACCAGCCTGCTGGGTTTGTTTAATGTTTACATTATTTTCTAGTAAACTTAAGGTATGAAGATCCAAATTACAAAAAGATCCCTTATCCAGAAAACACCATATCCCAAGCATTCTGGATAACAGATCCCATCAGTGGCGTAACTTTAGAGGAAGCAGACTCCTCTTTAGCTAATATAAAAAAAAACTCCTCCCTAGCTGTTCTCTTACCTGTGGCGAGGAAGGGGAATGCAAGTTGGGCGGGAGTGGGTGGGATGGAGGTGGGATGTGGGCAGGGCAGAGGCAGGACAGGAAGTTGGCGGGAGGAGGGGGATGGAGTGCGCAGGGCCTCACGGAAGACTTTTTTGCAGGGGGACCCAGCGCACTCTAGTTACGCCACTGGGTCCCATACCTGTATTTGTATTTATAAATGTGGATGCATGCTGCCATACCGTTTCCCCTAGATCAGGAATCCCCAACCTTTTTCACCCTCGAGCCACATTCAAATGTAAGAAGGGTTGGGGAGCAACATAAGCAAGAAAATAGTTCCCGAGGATACCAACGAAGGGCTGTGATTGGCTATTTGGTATCCCCTATGTGGACTGGCAGCCTACAGGAGGCTCTATTTGGCAATACAACTGGTTTTTATGCAACCAAAAGTTTCCTCCAAGCCTGGAATACAAAAATAAGCACCTGCTTTGAAGCCACTGAGAGCAACATCCAAGGGGTTGGGAAGCAACATGTTGCTCACGAGCTACTGGTTGGGGATCACTGCTCTAGATGCTTCATTATGAGGATGCAGTTTTGACAGTATTTAATAAATAAACATGTATAAAGCTGTACAGACAAAAGTATAAATATACAGATTAAAGTGGTGGTTCGTCTTTAAGTTACATTTTAGTTTGTTATAGAATAGCCAATTTTAAGCAAATTTTAAATTGGTCTTCAACGGTTTTTTATTAATAGTTTTAGAATTATGTGCCGTCTTCTTCTGGCTATTTCCAGCTTTCAAATGAGGGTCACTGACCCAGTCTAAAAAAAAAAAAAAAAGCTCTGTAAGGCTACTAAAGTATTTTTATTGCAGTATGTGAGAGGATCACATGAATAATATAAGAATGGCTGGACTTAATCATGTGTGTGTGACACCCCAGGCAGCAGGTAATGTGTTACGTGGAGCATAGCTAATGTTTCATGGCTTTATCCACCTGGGCAATTAGATATAAGCTATCTCATATATAAATAGAAATATGTTTTATCTGCCTATCAAAGACTTGTTTCATCATCAGAACATTGTATGCACTGGCAAAGATATCCTATATCTAACCTACTTTATACATAGTGTTGCCAGCTGGCCGGTATTTTACCGGCCTGGCTGGTAAAAATGATGGTTGATCCCAATGTTATTAATTGGGAAAAAGGTTAAATATATAAGACCATTTTTTTTTTCTGGAAAAAGTGGCAACCCTATTTATACATCAGCTTCTTGGCTTTGTGCTCATGAGAAGAACAAGATGGCTGATATCCAGCTCTTCCTTCTCTTGTAGTTCCTGTTTACAAGATAAAACCCCACCGTAATTGGACAGGAAGTAGCAGGCTTTCCAGACCAACATTTTTTTGTGTGGGAATAGATTATAAATTCAATAGTTGACAATCTATTGCATGTGTAGCCCCTCTTCGAGGTAGATGTTAAAAGGCACTTATTGTACATAGAAAAGGGGGGAACCGTAGTATTTTAGCATTCGCACCTGTTGAGTGCTGAGTACTCTTCCTAATAAGACTACAGTTCCCACAATGCCTTGCATGTTCTGAGACTACCAGACCTGTAAAAGGGGTGCAAGGCATTGTGGGAAGAGCAGTCTTTGCTGCATTGTTTGTATTCAACTATGGTCACATGTGCATGCTAGGTTACATCAGCCAATCAGTGAGCAGAACTGTGCCTTTACTTTCCCGCTTCTTCCTGTCATCATTTTTTCTGTCAGGTGTCAGTGAGTGACACAGAGAACACCACAAAATGGTGGCTCAAGGGCAACAATGTAAAAACCACTGATATGTATATGCTATAGGTGTTATAATATTCTTTGGGACATTAGCAAATAAATCTGTAGGTTATGTTTTCATTTAAGAGGATACAGTACTATAAGTCAGTACACAGTAATTGTGTGTGTGTGTAGAAGCAGGGAATGGGATACACAACGGCCCATACTCCTTTGTGTGGCCACATGCCAGTGATGTGATAGATCTGCTAGAGATCCAGTATATCCTGCAAGGCTCAACAGTTTAACAAATGACATGTTAGTTCTCATCAGCTTGATAATAACAATAGAAACTGCTAAAGACTGTGACCCAGAAGCCACCATAATATTTGGATAATTCTTCTCATCTCTCCTTGTTACCTCAGCCTGTCTCATGTGTTATTCCCGGCACCTGTGACTCCCGTTGGGAGAGTGTAACAATAGAGCAGAGATGATGAAAGGTCGCATGGGTGTTGATAAGGGCTGAAAGAGAGAAAGAGTCCGGCCTGTGAGCAGAGAGAGCAGGAGGAATAAGCAAACATAGAGCTCACTAATAGGCAAGTGGTTCCTCTCTTTAAGTCAGTGGTATGGATAGAAGTTACTGGGCCCCACAGAAACATTTGTATAGCTTGCAAAAAAATCTTTCTTTCATATGCATATAAAGTGTCAATCAAACTTCCAAAAGTCTTCTTTATGCCTGGCCCCCAAAGCAGTCACATAGTTATGCAGTTGTCTCTGTGGAACTACGATTACTGTAGATTACAAGGGTACGGGGGTAAAGATGGCTTTAGACACAAAGGTAAAGGAAAGTTTGTACGATATTTGGACCATGTGGGGATTGTCCCTACATTTTTTTGCCATGGCGATAGGTCATTTAATTGGACAGGTAAGAAAGTTTCTGCCTGATAACGATAATTTCTCTGCATGTATTACTTATCTGATTATATCAACGGGCGACTGTCACTACTATTTGTCAGACATAACTTTCGTACCATTGCTGCCCTTCAAATCATGGCCAGAAAATCATCTGATTTGTTCTCTTTGCTACTTTATTTAATCTAAATGGTTAGTGGTAGGTCGATTGCAATGGACGATCTTTGTCAGACACAAGGCTATGGACAGCTTTAGGAAAGGAGACAAATGGATGAGTGTGTGAAATTAGAGGGGACTGGGGTTTGATAATTGGAAGGGAATAAGTGGAGAAAATGGGAATGAGAGTGAGATAAAAAGACATTGGGGAATTTTGCGGAGTGGAGGTGGATAAGAGGGAGAAGATGGGAATGAGGGTGTGAAATGTCGAGGCTGATTGTAGAGGACAATTTTGAGGAAGTTTGATGCAAAGAGACAATAGAAAGCTGGGCATACGAATGAATGTGAGATTCGAGGAGGCTTGAGAAAATGTAAGGGTGGAGGGAAATTTTTTTGGGATTGGAGTAGGTATAAAGCTGGCCAAGATCTCATCATACGTATGGAGGATTCGTACGATTTTCGGGCCGTGTGTGGAGAGCCCTGACATTTTTCGTCCGGCGGAGATGGAGACTATGGGTTAAAAGATATCTAGCGGCTGCCGATAATATCTCTGCATTTATTGCCGATTGTACGATTTTCAGAGGGAGACACTAGCTTTTGTCAGACGTAACTTTCAAAAGATTGCTGTCAGGGGCAGAACATCTGCTGATCTGTTCTTTTGTACTTTATTTGATCTGAATGGTTAGTGGCAGGTTGAGAGATGGGAAAGTCTGATCGTACGATGATTCGTACGATCGGATCTTTGCGTCTATGGCCAGCTTTAGAGAAGCTCTAGGAGATTTGAGGAGTAAAAGGTGATAGAAGGGAGGAAAATGGCAGTAAGAGTTGAGAAAGGGAATAGGAGGGAAGAGATGGGAGTGAGGGTCACATTGGCAGGGAGGGAGAATTGAGGTGAGAAATGGAATAGAAAACAGGAGAATGGGAGTAAGGGTAAGATAAGAGGAGGTTGGGGTGTAAAGGTGACCATAGACTCAAAGATCCGCTCGTTTGGCGACATCGCCAAACGAGCGTGTATGGCCACCTTAAGGAGTGGAGTAAAAGATGGGAGAGAGGATAAAGGTGTCCATACCCATTTACAATTATGATTAGTCGCAGGGAAAGATTGCTCGACTCTCTATTAACATTAAGAGCTGGATAGTCAGATATGCAAGAATCATACCTCTATCTGATGATTCAGAATAAAAGTTTTGCCAATATTTCGGGCTTCTTCAGTGGTACCTGATAAAATTTTTCCATCCTGTATGATCAGCGAGACGACTGATATCCAAGGCTAGTGCATGGAGAGGTGGAGAAGTTTGAGGGAGGACGTAAGGCAGTAAGGAATAAGTGGCATAAAAAGAGGGTGGGGAGGTGGTAGCCTATAGATCTTTTTGAGGGATCTGATGGTTGGTCTGAAGTTTATTCCATATCATATTCTCGTTTCAAAATTTTCATTCTGTCTATTCAACCTCAGTGACCCCACCCCACAAAAGAGAAACCAGAGCAATGGATGCTGGTTGGTGAAGCATGAACAAAAAACAGGGAATATTTTTGAGTGAATTCTGATTTACTGTTCTTGCTACCACTGGAACACCAAAGCAGGCTAAATGTTATATATATCTCCAATTGTCACAGGGTAAAGGGGCCTGCAGTGGAGACAATGAACCTGAAATATCTGAACCTGCTAAATTAAAGGAATCCTTTCTTTTCCCATGATGCGGTAAATGTAGTTTTTATATGACTAGACTTTATTCCAAGCAACAGAAAAGTCCCAGACTAAAACAGTAAGTCCTACATGTTTTTTTCCTTACTATGTGCACACAACCCTTGGTTGTCACAACACAACCCCTAGCTCTGCTCCCTAGATGCAATGATTAAACAGAAGGATGTGTATTTACATTTTGCAGCTTCCTCTCTGATAAGATACCTATGGTTAAAAAAAGCCATGGGGCTCATTTCGCTTTTCCGCTTGTCTGAAGCTTTTAGATTTATATGTAGGTAAGAAATCTTGAGAAACCCTTGTGACATATTCGAAACAAGACTCAGCACCGTTTATTATATTGACCTCTCCTTCAGGGGCATAACTACAGAGGAAGCAGACCCTGCAGCTGCAGGGGGGCCCAGGAGGTATAGGGGGGCCCATGAGGCCCTAACTAATGAGCAGTTTCTATAGATTTTGGTAAAACCGGTCAAACTCTGAATATGCTGAGGACCCTAAAATTAATTTGCTATGGGGCCCAGTAACATCTAGTTATGCCACTGCTCTCCTTGCAACGGTAGAAGAGTCACATGAGGCACCACAGCCTCTCTTCAGGTGCAATGCAATGTAGGATACTGCCAACTAACTGTTCTGGGTCAAAGATTTAGGCAACTGCATGCAAAGAAGTTTTAGGCACCCACAGCAAGGGTGGCTATCTGTGCCATCACCCCATGGTCCTACTACACAGTTACTCCTACCTGGAAGAATTAGTGGTGGACACAGTCTAGGTGATACAAGAAGGGAGAGGAATGACAAGGAACTGGTCCAATGATGATGAGACACTTCAAAAATTGTGCTGCTACTTTTGGAATAACCCTCCCCACCTTTTTACAAAAAAAGGTGTACCCAGGTCAGTGCTTCTACCAACTACTCCCAGTTCCAGTCCTGAATTTAGCATAATTAAGTCAATGTTTAGAAAGTGACCCTTCGTCCGGACCACAAAGTTGAGGGAGGGGTTGGTTCTGAACTTAACAAATCAACACTAATATAGACTGTTATTTGGGATGAGCAGTATCCTAGAGGAAATGTTTTGACTAAGAACTGGCTGCCCGTAAACGGTATTGCTTGGGCTGGTTCTGCCTCTCTGTTCAGTGCAGGTGTGAAGCCTGGGGCTTATTGAATAATGCGGCTCATGAGGATCCGATGACTTTCCCATTCTCAAGCAGTAATTGTGGCAATCGGTGTGTCTGAATGTGTGTTTGGGATGGAAGCTGCTTCGTCCTCCCCTGAGCTCAGAGCTTGGAGAAAAAGCTTTTACATTTCATTCCTGAAACCTGTAAAGTGATTTTCCTCTCCCGTCCCTGGGGTTTGGCCTGATAATGGGATTTCCATCTTCAGCCCCATTCTGCTTCCCTCCAAATCCCTTGCACAAATCAAACAATTTGACCCATGTCAAGCACAACAATGATGTGATATCTGCAGAGCTTACTGACATGCCACCCCAAATTAAATTACAATTCACTGCACGCTGGGGCGGCCAATCTCTGGCCAAGAGATACTTCATACCTCTGTGATCCTGAGCAAGAGGAAAGGCATTTATATAAATCTACTGTAGAAGCTGGTGGCACGCAACATAATCCTGCTGTGTAGAGAGTAGTGTGTAGTAATATCTGAGCTCGCCATAAAGTAGGGATGCACTACTTCCTTGTTTTGTGACAAAAAGTCACATGATTTCCCTCTCCGCCCCTAATTTGCATATGCAAATTAGGATTCGGTTTGTCTGGACAGAAGGATTCGGCTGGATCCGAATCCTGCTGAAAAAGCCTGAATCCTGGCCGAATCCCATACTGAATCCTGGATTCAGTGCATCCCTACCATAAAGTTTACATATTGGTCTATTTCTGCTGCATGTGCATCCAATTTCATATACAGTTTTACGTGTCCTTTTAAAGGAGCCGTAAACTGTAATTAAATAGTTAACTAATAGAGTGTTCAGTTCTAAGCAACTTTTCAGTTTTTATTATTTATTTTGTGTAGTTTTTCAGTATTTGCCTTTTTCTTCTGACTCTGTCCAGCTTTCAAATGGGGGTTGCTGACCCCATCTAAAAAACAAATGCTCTCTAAGGCTGCAAATGTATTGTTATTGCTACTTTTTATGACTCATCTTTCTATTCAGACCCTCTCCTATTCATATACCAGTCTATCATTTAAATCAGTGCATGGTTACTAGGGTAATTTGGACCCTAGCAACCCTACTGATCAAATTACAAACTGGAGAGCTGCTGAACAAAAAGCTAAATAACTCAAAAACATAATAAAAAATGAACTGCAAAATATCTCAGAATATCACTTTCTACATTACAGTAAAGATTAGGTCAAAGTTAGCTCTCCACTCAACCAAGACTTCAGTTAGCAAAATGCCTTGTATCTCTGTGATTTTCCTTCATTGCAAGTCTGTTCATCACAGACTACACAAAGCATTGTGGGAATTGAAGGCATGGTTGGTCTGAGCCAAGCTCACAGCTGCTACATTGTTTCAATGATGCATGTAGTCAGAACCAGCAGTGCAGTGAATAGACGCACAGACAGATACCACTCAGGTTACAAATGTTTCAAATTATTGAAAATTGCAATGAATGTGTATTATATCTTAGAATGAAATTTGTTTACTATATGCAAAACTGTGTATTTGGGTTTACCTCCCCTTTTATATCACCCAGAGAAATTTGGGCCCATCTAGCAGCCAAATCAGAATCACATTTCCTCAACTGAAACCCAAATGCCGATGTTTCGGCGGCTTCCAAGAATCTCATGTGTTCTTGGTTTAACGGGCCGCGTTGCAGCAGAAGCAATAATGGTTAATAGAGGCCAGGCCTGGATCCTACTCCTCCTAAACCCTGAATAAAGGCTTCTCCTCTGCCGGGCGGGAACACTGACTCCCCTCCGTGCCAGATCCCTGGGCAGGAATGGCAGGAGCAGATATAATAATAGACACTGAACGGCAGCCAGATTTCTTGGCTCAATCCCCCCCCCCCAACTCCGAACTCTGGCAGGTTTTCCCTGTGAGTAATAATGAAATTATTATTTCCTACATCTTCCCACTCGCAACTAGGGATTATAAAAGGGAAACATTCCAGTGAATTCCATCTTATATTTCACGCTCTTAATCTAATTGCGTAATAATTTGAGGTTTGGAGTGTCACAACTTGCCCATATGAGGCGCCATCTCTTAGAAACCAGGGAGATGGGCTTGGCAGAACTGAAACCCTTCTACTCTTGTGCCCCCATCAGCTCTGCCCCACAAGAATCTAGATATTTCCTACAACGACTCTTTATTTAATATATGTTTAGCTGACTTGGAAGTTGTGTCTTCTGCAGGAGAGCAACTTGAAACCTCATGGGCCCTTACAAAAATATTTCTGGGCACCTACCCCTTGGTCATGACCCACATATCAACGCCAACCCCTTGCTTGCAGATTCCTTAGTGATTACCCTTCTGGAAGATGTAGAACACAAGGAATGAATTTGAGAAGAAGTGGTGGAGATTCCTCTGCAAAGCTGGGGCAAAAAAAATTACAGTGGCACACAGCCATGCATACCAGTTGGGAGCAAAACCAAAATCACCCCTGGATTTAAGAACTGGTGATGCACCGAATTTGGGTGTGATGCTGGCTGATGTCTGTCGGAAGCTCATTATCAGCCACTGAAGCTGGGTGTGCACTCTAGCATCCATTTGTCTGGCGTGGGTAGCACAAATGTTTACTAGTTTGGCAACATGCTGTGCCAAATCTGGATAATCTGAATAAATCTGACAAATCTGGATGATCTGACTGTTTGGGTCCTTTGCCATTAATTGGATCATAATAGGGAGCCTAAGGAGACCTGACAGGAGAAGACAGCCTCAATGTACCCATGTGGTCCTCACCCTATGGGATATTCAAACATGCAACACAAACATGGAAATAGTTCCAGGGGATGCCAAATAAGTGCTGTGGTTTGCTATTGATAGACCCCATGTGGACTGGCATCCTACAGGTGGTTCTGTTTGGCCATAAACCTGGTTTTTATGCAACCAAAATTGTCTACAAACCAGGAGACCTCTGGGAGCAACATACAAGGAGTTGGTAAGCAACATCCAAGGAGTTGGTGAGCAACATGTTATCGGCAAACCACTGGACCACTGCTCTCGAGGAATCGTAACCTCTAAACCCTGGGGTGGATGCTAGGGTTAGTTCTGACTTCATTTCCATGTCTTCTGAACAGTCCAGGACCCAATGTAATATCAAGGCTCAGCTATAATCTTCTTACTGAGTCCCCTCTTCTGATGGTGGTGCATTCCGTCAGCAGCAGAATTGCCAACCCAGTCCCAGAGTTCTCTGTACTAATCAGCGCCTCTCTCTTCCCAATTAACCAAATCTACTAATTACTGACATTTGTCATCCGGAAAGCTTGATCTTTATGTTAGAAATGACACTTGTTTGCACCCCTGACAATTAGCATATGCCCGGGACGCTAGCGTGTAATTAGTGATTGAGGAGTTCTCTCGTTGAGAATTACATGTAATTATGATTAACGCAAATGATTAATTGCATGGAGATGTCACAAGGTAATGAAGCACAGCATAAAGCAGCTCGTGGAGGCGAGTAAGCCATGGATATTGGTCATTCTCTAAGGTGCAGTGCCATCCACCCAACCCTCGTCTGCCCAAACCTTACCTCTTTCACAACCATTTGGACCTTCCTCTTTGACTGGGCTCCTGACTCGACTCTAGTCTTCAACAGGCTCCATGCCTTAATTCCCAAAAGCAATTTTGCTTTGGTTTATAACCCTGACCCATGATCCATTGGGTCCTTGCATCTAAAAATAGCTATGCATGGCATGGGCAGGTTTACGCTGCCTATTTGGCCCATTCAGACCGAGTTGACAGCTTATCTGCCTGCACATGCACCCTTTTTGAGGGCCAATCCAATTGGCCTGATATCTAGCAGACAGGCTTAAAATACTGTTGCAGCAAGAACCATATGGTCCTCTCCAGCTGGCACCTACTATGACCCAACTGTTCCACCACATATCTGCCACCACAAGGTGTCCATACCAGACAAAGATTTGCGATCTTCAAGTATAGAAAGAACTTTAGTTCAGGAAGGTGGGCCTGTGTAGCTGTAAAGGCAGCCAAATACTGGCCAATCCTATATGGCACAGAACTGATTGACCCAATGGGCCAAATTAAAAAAACACTGCTGGGGATGAATGAAAACACAAGCACAACCTAGAACTGATTATAAAGAGTGAATGCTCTGTGCTTCAGAAAAGTTGAAGGGACCATCAGGTAAGTCCTACCCGAAACCGACCGCTATCCATAGTAATACATATCACATCATACATATAGTATAGTGAATAATAGCCACATACCAAAAATCTTATGCCTTAAGTGTATAGCAACTGGCACTTCCAAGTTGACAGCTCATAATAAGGGAAATGACTGCCTATTCCTGTGCCTGAACATGAACATGTGACCTCTCTGGCTTTCTTTAGAACAAAATTATATAGTGCGGTATGTCATTCTCCTGCTATGATTGGACACTTCAGATCTCGGCATGCAATCGGCGCTATTACAGCGTAAATACCAAATCACTGGCTCCGGAGAGGTACAAGCAGGGGGGTTACAGAAGGAGGTCAGATGAAGTTTGTGCACAAGAGGTGATCCAATCTTTGCAATTTGCACAAGAGGAATCACTTTCCTATAGGCTGGTTTATAGGCACGGCTGGTTTTAATGTAGGGTGTAATGTTTAACTTCCCAGGGGGTAAAGCTAAAATAAAACCAGAGGACAGTGTATACAGTATACTCTATTTTTAGTATATAAACTGTAAGGGATATCCAAGCTATTTTTCATCTGAAACTACTGATTGGTCGAAGGATTCCTGCTCTGCACAATGCCTCATCAAATATATGGACTAGAGCTGACACTTACCAGCGTATGTATCAGATACGTGACAGTTCCTGCTCCTTCACATATGGAAATCTAATAGCAATGGGATGCTCCAAATCCATAAATGAAAAGAAATAAGAGCCACTTTCAAACAATGGGGTTGGTAGAATAGACTTGCCTTCTTTATTGTCTCCAGGGCAACAACAAGGCGCTTGGCTTGTTTGAGTTCCAGTTGACTGGCAGGCAGGGAGGGATATGTTGCTGCACACGTGCTGGTACAAAGCAACACTGCTGCATCTTAGGATGAAACTAACAAGCCCAAGCATGAGTTTAACAACTGATTCCAGGCCTGCTTTCAGCATTCATCTGATATTAGAAGCTGTAATAGCAATATTTTGTTTATTTAGAATTATATTTATTTTGTTCGTCTCCAGGTTCAACCATCTAATTGCTTGTCTGATTAGTGGTGAATAGTTTGTAATTCTGCCATCAGCTGCAAAGCACACAAGCAAACCTTTATCTTACTGGTGGCAGTCTTGCCAATTTCTAGCGCTTTGTATCCAAAGCATATCTTTCCTCAGTAGAGAGATGTGGGGAGAAAATGCCAATAGCCTTGTTGAAGGAAGCAAATATAGTAGGGACAGATGTTGCCTATAGTAGCAGTGGGGCTGTGGGATTGCAGGTATAGTAGGGAGAGATGGTGTCTATAGTAACAGTGGATAATAGTATCTGGGAAGGGAGTGTGTCTGTGGGATAGCAGGTATAGTAGGGAGAGATGGTGCCTATAGTAACAGTGGGATAATAGTCTCTGGGAAGGGAGTGTGACTGTGGGATAGCAGGTATAGTAGGGAGAGATGGTGCCTATAGTAACAGTGGATAATAGTCTCTGGGAAGGGAGTGTGACTGTGGGATAGCAGGTATAGTAGGGAGAGATGGTGCCTATAGTAACAGTGGATAATAGTCTCTGGGAAGGGAGTGTGACTGTGGGATAGCAGGTATAGTAGGGAGAGATGGTGTCTATAGTAACAGTGGATAATAGTATCTGGGAAGGGAGTGTGACTGTGGAATAGCAGGTATAGTAGGGAGAGATGGTGCCTATAGTAACAGTGGATAATAGTCTCTGGGAAGGGAGTGTGACTGTGGGATAGCAGGTATAGTAGGGAGAGATGGTGCCTATAGTAACAGTGGATAATAGTCTCTGGGAAGGGAGTGTGACTGTGGGATAGCAGGTATAGTAGGGAGAGATGGTGTCTATAGTAACAGTGGGATAATAGTCTCTGGGAAGGGAGTGTGACTGTGGGATAGCAGGTATAGTAGGGAGAGATGGTGTCTATAGTAACAGTGGATAATAGTCTCTGGGAAGGGAGTGTGACTGTGGGATAGCAGGTATAGTAGGGAGAGATGGTGTCTATAGTAACAGTGGGATAATAGTCTCTGGGAAGGGAGTGTGACTGTGGGATAGCAGGTATAGTAGGGAGAGATGGTGCCTATAGTAACAGTGGATAATAGTCTCTGGGAAGGGAGTGTGACTGTGGGATAGCAGGTATAGTAGGGAGAGATGGTGCCTATAGTAACAGTGGGATAATAGTCTCTGGGAAGGGAGTGTGACTGTGGGATAGCAGGTATAGTAGGGAGAGATGGTGCCTCTAGTAACAGTGGGATAATAGTCTCTGGGAAGGGAGTGCGACTGTGGGATAGCAGGTATAGTAGGGAGAGATGGTGTCTATAGTAACAGTGGGATAATAGTCTCTAGGAAGGGAGTATGACTTTGGGATAGCAGGTATAGTAGGGAGAGATGGTGCCTATAGTAACAGTGGGATAATAGTCTCAGGGAAGGGAATGTGACTGTGGGATAGCAGGTATAGTAGGGAGAGATGGTGCCTATAGTAACAGTGGGATAATAGTCTCTGGGAAGGGAGTGTGACGTTGGGATAGCAAGTATAGTAGGGAGAGATGGTGCCTATAGTAACAGTGGGATAATAGTCTCTGGGAAGGGAGTGTAACTGTGGGATAGCAGGTATAGTAGGGAGAGATGGTGCCTATAGTAACAGTGGGATAATAGTCTCTGGGAAGGGAGTGTGACTGAGGGATAGCAGGTATAGTAGGGAGAGATGGTGCCTATAGTAACAGTGGGATAATAGTCTCTGGGAAGTGAGTGTGACTGTGGGAAATAAGGTATAGTAGCATCCCCAATAACTGAAGGACAGAACATCTTACTTTATTTATATCTGGGCCTGTAAATTGTGGTTCCTCGGGCCTCACTACAAAAAAATAACACTGTATTCCTAGTTAACATTTTATGATATCAGTCATAAACAGGACCAGCCACTACACATGTTTGGCATCTGGGTTAATTTTGGCCATACACACCTGGCCACCCCTCCCCCCATTACATTTCAGTGCTCCATGGCAGACAGGGTACAACTACAGGTGACAGGCTAAGTAATCTCTATATATTACTCAAACAATTAAAGTCTTTTACATTTACCGCAATGTGGCTGATGTTCTCCCAAAAGAGAACGGGAACATTCACATGACACATTCACAAATCTCTCATCCTCAGCATCTCTATGGATTTCTCAAGATTGAAAATAGCATTTTTTTCATTATTATATGATTAATATCGAAACATCACAAAGGTATGAGGAAGCACAACAGGTACAAACTCTCCCAGGCACATTTTCCCAGTGAAAGTTGTTTTGATGGAAGGACAAAAAGATTATTTTTCTCGTATAATTGTCTAATACAGAGAATATCTTGGAGGGGCAGAATCTATAGGAAAGGTTACAAAGGAAAAGGCAACAGGGTTCGGCAGTTGTATTTACGTGATAAGAGGAGGAAAGGGAAGGGTCAGTGATTTCCCAAAGAAGTTGAAAGAACAGGGTTTCTGGATTTGCTATTGGTAGTAATGTACTAGGAGGAGTAGGCCAGGTTGGTGTGGAAAGAAAACGAGTTAGGTTCAGCTGAAGGTGGCGTTCCCAGGTCCCATTGTTTGTCTTATTATTCTTGCTCACTAAATTATATTTCCATTCTCCATTTGTGACATACATTATTATTTATAGAAGCATATAGAACACTGACAAGGGCTTCCTCTGTACTTGCCCTGATCTCCTCAGATCGGGAGTCAAAAAGAATTGACCGGCACCTCCCAATGGGTCAAGCAGGGTGTCATTTTCCAGTAATCCCCCTAGGGATGAGTAACTTCTACTTGATCCCAACTAAAATATTATTGGATGCAAAACCAGCCTATTGGATTTATTTAATGTTTACATGATTTACTAGTAGACCTGAGGTATGAAGATCCAAATTACGGAATGATCCATTATCCGGAAAACCTCAGGTCTGGAGCATTCTGTATAACAGGTCCCATACCTGAATTATCTTTTTGCACTGGATATGTGCAAGTATACGGACCCATCAGCAGCCTAGAAGGGGCCTATGGACAGTGGAGGAGCTACTAGGGATGCTGGGCGTTGCGATTGCTCCCAGCCGATCACACACGCTTTGGGGAGGCCCCGCAATGTCTATGGGTGTAGCCTAGAGGCCCCATGTCTATTAATCTGCCACTGGACAGAGAGAAAAGAGTAATTATAAACACATAGGGGCAAATTCACTAAGATTCGTAGTTGCGCCAGGCGTAACTTCGCCACACTTCGCCAGGCGTAGTTTCGCCAGCGCTACGCAAATTCACTAAAATCCGAAGTTGCGCTCAGGGGTATCGTAAGGTTGCAAAGTTGCGCTAGCGTTGATTCGCTAAGCGAAGCGAAGTTACGCCAGCGATGATTAATTTGCATTCGGCGCCAAAGTCAAATTTCAATGGAGGAATATGTACAATCACTACAAATGCCTGGGAAACCTTCAAAACATCAAATATAATTTTTTTTTGCCCTATACATGTGCCCACTGTATAGTTAAGTTGCCAAGAGTTAGGAAATGTAGGGGGGAAGGAGGGGAGCCCCAAAAAAGTTTATCGATCTTTTTCAGCCTATCACCCATAATGTAGAAAAAACGCCAGCGTTTTTTGGGACTTCAGAAAAAATTTGAACTTTTTTTGAAACAATCCCTATCTACTCTATTTGGCTTCGCCTGGTCTGAGGTGGCAAAGGAAGTCTAGCGTAAAAGGTAGCGTTCAGTACACTGCGTGCTTTAGTGAATTTGCGTAGTTACGTCCGTAGCGAAAATTCGCCAGGCGTAAGGGTGCGAAGTAACACTAGCGAATTTACGCCAGCGTTCGTTAGTGAATTTGCGAAGTAACGAAAATGACCAACGCTAGCGAATTGACACTAGCTATAGGCGCTTCGGCGCATAGTGAATTTGCCCCATAGTCAGATCTATTTGGGATGTGAGAGTATTCAGTAGCTAAGTGTCAGTTCTGTAATATACTCACATACCCCCAGCTGGCATTTTGGCTGTACGTTCCCTTGGCCTGTGTTTATGTAATTATCAATGATTCAGAGTTGAATACAAAGCCCTGGTTGATTGCACAAGTTCTGCACCACAAAGTGCCTGCTGATCGCACAAGAACAATAGTGTGAACGTGTGGGAGCGGAGTCTTCGTCCTACCATGTTACTCAATGGCCTTTTGCTTTTGTTCTGATCTTTCAGAATCCGTTTATGGGAAAATGATAAATACAAAAGCCAATAATGAATAATTCTATATGTGTGTCTTGCTCGCTGTTCCACCTCTTAATAAAGGGATGAGACAAAATGATATATGTTCCTGTGAACCATGTGTCACGCTGCAAAAAGTTCAATAAATATTTCTATTTTGACTGAGCAAAGCAATGACTGGTGATCTTACGATCTATTTCATTCCTGTCATATTTTATGGGTAAGAATCTATCTATCTATCCATCATCTATTATCTCTTCAATCAATCAATCAATCAATCAATCAATCTATCCATCCAGTATCTATCTATCTATCTATCTATCTATCTATCTATCTATCTATCTATCTATTAACTATCTATTTATCTATCTATCTATCTATCTATCTATCTATCTATCTATTAACTATCTATTTATCTATCTATCTATCTATCTATCTATCTATCCTTCCATCCATCATCTATTATCTCTCGGTCAATCTACCCATCTATTATGTATCCATCCATCCATATAGCTATCTATCCATCATCTATCTTTTTATCTATATGTCAGTCTATCTATTCTTCCATCCATCATCTATTATCTCTCAATCAATCTACCCATCTATTATATATCCATCATCTATCTATTTATTTATTTATATATTATCTATCTATCAATCTATCTGTCTGTCTGTCTGTCATCTATCTATCTATCCATCTACAGCAGCGGTCCCAAACCTTTTTTGGATCGGGGACCGGTGCAAAAGCAACATTTTTTGCAAGGACCGGGGTTGGCGTCGGGGCGGGATCGGGAGTAGAGTCAGGGTGGGGTCGGCGGGTCCAGCGGCAAGTTTGCACACGCAGCATCCAATTTGGGCACACTGCTGTTCAATTCTGTGTGCCGGTGTCCAATTCGGTGTGCCACATTAATTGTGGGCTGGGCTCTGTGGCCCAGTTCGGGAGTGTCCGCAGCCCAGTTCTGGGCCATGGCCCCGCGGTTGGGGACCCCTGATCTATAGTATCGATCTCTATCTATTATTTATCTATGTATCTATATATTATGTATCTATCCATCATCTATCTAACTATTTATCTATCTATTATCCATCCAAATATATTTATCTATCTGTCTGTCTGTCTGTCTGTCTATCTATCCTTCCATCCATCATCTATTATCTCTCGGTCAATCTACCCATCTATTATCTATCTATCCATCCATCTGTCCATCTATCACCTACTGTATCTGTCTGTCTGTCTATTAGACATGAGAGAATTCAGCTTACTAGCATTATGGGAACAAAAGAACCATACTGGTAGGGTATGAAGGCCTAAAAGGAGCTGAAGAGCCCTTCTCAAAGGCAATACATGCAACGATAGTCTTCTTAAAACAGAGACAATTCACATACCATATAGCACTGCCTTAAAACCAAAAACCAAAACTGCTGGTTTAATAGCAGAGATACGCCATTATAATTAAGATCAGGCATCTTGCTGTTATGTTACATAGGGAGATTAGTGGGTTATTTGGGGTACATGACATGACACTGGAATGACATCAGAAGGGAGGACAGACTGCTGTTAGATGTTCTGTGACAGACAAACTGGATTTAAAGCTCCCGGCTCCAGTTGCAGGAACACGGAGGCAGATTGATACAGATTAACTGGGATTCTGATTGGAGGATTCTTTTACATTTTAACTAGGCTGCCAGCCCTGGGGAGTTAAAGAATAGTTTTACTGTGCACTACTCCTCTGATGTTGCTGGACTATAGCTCCCAGCATGCTGAAATGACTGGGAAAAAGTAAGCTCAGCACTCAGGTGTTTGTGCAAACTCCATTTGCATATAAACAGACAGTAAACATTATTCTGATTATTACCACTTGGTGGATGTGTTATGCCATGGAGCTTCCACCTTATTCCATTAAAACCAGACACATATTAAATCCACATGCCAATGAGAAATGAATTATTTAAAGGGACATACATAGACAACCCTTCCCTATAACTCCAGCAGTCTTACTAATACTAATTACAAATGCAAGAGGTCTCTTCCTCTAAAGAAACCTTGCATCAGGTCTGAGTGGCGGTGGAACAGTTTTATTGAGCATTGTTGCTTTAAGGATTTGTCCCTCATGGTGTTGAACTGCAGCTTCCAGCTTGCTTTAACCTTTGATAATATGTGTGGAGTATTCTGGGAGCTGTAGTGCAGCAACATTTGGGTGGAGAAGCATGAAGAATCCAGTTAATCTGCCTTTAAAGGGGTAGATTTGTTACATGCCTGGTATTAAAAGGATGAAGAGGAAACCCTATTTGTTGCTTAATAAACAATTCTGTTGCTGGGGCCTGCCTGCTATACCATGAGCTCAGGCATCCCAGTAGAATACAGTAACAGTCTAAAAGTGAATAGAGCTGTCACTTTGTGTCCCTTCCAGTTCCGATGGCCCAGTAGTACTGCTGCCTGGGTGTGTGGGAGCAGCCAATGATCCAGCCCATGACACACAGCTGCAGGGGAAACCTTCCGGGGTGCGTATCTCACAGGGGCAATTACAAAGCACAGCCCCCACCAGTGACCAACCCAGCAATGATCTGTCCTGCACTGGAAAGTGTGAGCAGAAATGCAGTTACTAAACGCTGTGTCAGCAGGGAACCATTCATTATACTGGCTCTGCTTTTGTCTCCTGTGGTCAGATGAGCAATGTGATCCTTAAATAAACATCTCCAATCCCATCTCTGTAGCAGCCAATATCCCAAGCCTTATAAAGAAATGTAATAATGGGGCAAACGTGGCTCTGTGTTTAGTAACATAACATATAACAGCAGTTGGCAGTATGTTGACTCTGGGAGTATACAGAGCTGTGTCACAACTAATGGGACAGTGAAAGATGGTGGTTCCTAAACTGAGGGTTTGACCCACTGCGGGGCATGGAGAAGGGGTCAGGGGAGCTCAGCTTGTAGGCCAGTTAGGAGACATAGAGATACCTGAAAACCCATCTTGAATGAGATTTGGGGTGAAAAGACTTGCTGCTCTAGATATTCTTGGAGCTATGGATGAATGATACAATGATCTTGTTTTAGAGCTCTAACTTCTCGACATACTACAGACTGACATGTAATTAATAGCAACCAATCAGCCGGAAGGATTTGCTGATCTTCAGTTTGAAATCAAACATCCCGCTCCTCAAGTAAGTTGGAAAGTAGAAGTTAGGGAACATATAAAGCAAAGCAAGTGTGAAAAGGGTGACATGAAGGAGAGAATGGGTTGAATGAGAAGGTGGGAATTGATGCGAAAGAAGAAATTAAAGAAAAGTAAAACATAGGGAGAGCAGATGGGAGGAGGGAAAGACTATAAGGGTAGAGCAGAAAGGAAATCGGCAGGAATAGGGAAAAATGGAGAAGGTAGGAAAGAACCCGTCGGAAGAAAACTGGAGAATAGGCTAGGAAATAAAAGAGGAAGATGGGGTTAGAAGATGGATAAAGTGTGGAGAACAAAGAGGAGGGGCATAATGGAAAAAATAGTAGAAGAAAGAGAGGACAAGAGGATGGAGCAGAGGACGGTTTCTCAGCATCTCCACTCAAAGTTCTGTCCTCTCAGAATCACAGATAATTCTCCCTTTCTCAAACCACTTTGCACTGTCCTCTCACAAAGAGTAAATATTCCAATTCCAGAAGCTTGACTGTTCCTTCTTAGGAAATCATATCCCATTGCCATGTGCTTCAATACCTGCCCCACCTGAATAACACTCAGATACCCAACCCTGTCACGGGGGGACTCTATCCTGTTTGACATTCTTTCTCTCTTTCCTGGCCAGTAGCTGTCTTTCATTCTCCAGAGCCAACTCCCTACAGGTCATGCCTGACACTTCCTCCGTCAGGGGTCTGATACATTCCGTATCATCAACAACATACTGTTTGGATACTATGTCCCATCTTCTTACGCCCAAATCTAATCTCTTACTTATTAATTGGTTTATATGGTCGAGGAGGGATGACACCTTGGCTCATTTGCATTTACCCTACTAGGAACTTTCCATTGAAGAAGTTAATCCAATGTCCTGGTTCTTGGATAGATCTTAAGATCTACATGTCCTACTCCGTTGTTGCTTTCCTTCCCATGGTCAAGTTTGGGGTTGGTGCTTGTACCCAGGTAAAATGACTGACTGCATTAATCTTTGTGGACAAGGGGAAGCATTTTAAAGGGGCAAGATCTTGGTCTACATCTCAAAGCTTTGTATCTATTGATATCAGTGGAAGGAGAAACTTGCCCTCACCGATCTCACAAATCTAGGTGCCTCTTCTATTATTTTTTCCCCAGTGAGTTATAATCTAAAGCAGAGGGTACATTGTCTAAACGGATCTAACATAGTCATTCTCAAACTATGGGGCTGCCCCATGGAGGTTGGACCTGGTCAGGCCAGTTAGGGTTGAGATTTGTTGAGAATGCTGAGGCTTTGCTATTGTAGAAACAATTAGGGTGAGATATGAACTGAAGACATAACTGATGTAAAAGCAGAGAAGCAAATGTGAAGCATAGTGGTATAGCAAGAATAAGCAGTTTCTACTGTCTACTACCTGTAGTAGACAGTTAAAGTGTAAAGAGTCTCACCAGTTACACCTTGGTGAAATAGATCCCCATGATGAATAGAAGTCTCATTCCAGACAGCAGCCTCTACACTTGGCTGGTGTTTCTTCCTTGGTGAAGCAGAAGCTGCTCTTGTTCACAGGGTTCCGGATCCCTAATGTTTCTAAGGACTTTGATCAACTTTGGGATCAAAGCTTGATATTGGTGCATTATGCTTCAGGCTCTCCAGCAAACCCACTCATGGTACTAGGTGGAAATGAGCTATGGGCTCCCTATAAACTAGGGGAAAAATAGTTATGGATCCCTGGTCCAACAGAGAACCTTCCTTTCACAGAGCATACAGAGTTACAGACCTATCTTTGGATGGGATATTCTCCCTGTGTTTAGGGATTTGGAGAACTACTAAATATGTTGGGTGTCTCCAAGCGGTCTACATCTGAAGCACTGATTATGAGTCCCATGGAATTTGTTGAACTATGGAAATAAATGTATAGTGCTGCTGAGAGGAACAGATTTGGGTTTTCCTATAAAGAAGTAAAACTATGACTCCTTTACCAGATTTCTTGCATACAAAGTAGGTTGAGCTTTGGTAACTGCTCATTGCAAATGTTTGTGTAAGAATAATAGAATAAATATGAATAATGAGCTTTCACATTTTCATGATGTATTACTATTTCCCCTGTGGCTCTCTTTGTTGATGATGCTAAATTAATACTTTAGGGTCTTTTGACTCTAAGAAATATTTGGCCTGTGCTCAGAAATCCAACACCTACTGCTCAGCCTCTCTTGTATTCTGTGTGTCTTACTCCTGCCTTTTTGATTTACAGCTCATGGGTGGGTGGTCACTTAAAGCAGTGGATGGACTCTTAGATTACTCTAAATACAGTTCTTTAGAAAGGAATGTCCAAAAATAGATTGTAACTGTTGTCCCTTCCCTTACTATTATCCCACTGTTACTATAGCGGCACCGTCTCTCCCTACTATACCTGCTATCCCTTAGTCACACTCCCTTCCCAGAGACTATAACCCACTGTTACTATAGGCACCATCTCTCCCTACTATACCTGCTATCCCACAGTCACACTCCCTTCCCAGAGACTATTATCCACTGTTACTATAGGCACCATCTCTCCCTACTATACCTGCTATCCCACAGTCACACTCCCTTCCCAGAGACTATTATCCCACTGTTACTATAGGCACCATCTCTCCCTACTATACCTGCTATCCCACAGCCACACTCCCTTCCCAGAGGCTATAATCCCACTGTTACTATGGGATTGATATAGAATGGCATGCTAATTGTGGAAGGGGGATTCATATCTTCAGGGAAACCCCCACCCAAATGTGGACAGTTGTCACTTAGTGAATAACTCACTAGTGAACCCACACACTTCCCTTTACAGTAAGAGATGAGAGAGACTTAAAAACTATTCTTAACTCCACTGTGGGCTATGGGCACCAACTGAGGCTCCTGTGTGGTGGTAAGATGTGACTCTGTGGTTTATACGTAGGTTGGTAATTGGTACCAGTGGTGAACAGGCAATCTGTCTCTATAGAGATGTTTAACTAAAACCACAGCATCCCACAGGTAAAGGAATGGTCTTTATTCTCACTCTTTATTGAGGGGCAAACATGAAGGCAGCTGCAGTAGACACTGACCATTAGGGGGTGCTGTTTGAATGATGGGCCCTTTTTATTACTTGGGGTACAGTAAGTATGAATCCAGTACAAGGTATTGTATATACAGGAGATTCTTTGGCTAAACTTCCCTATTAGGTTACAGTAAAAAAGGATGGGGGAATGCTGAGTGACTTCAGATGACACCCAGGATGAGCTAGCTGACAGTCAGCTCAGAGAGACAGAAGGGAGTGAATGGGGAGGTGTATATGTTCGATTTCGATGTTCGAGGTTGTTGCTAAGCCGTTGACTCATTGATTCCGACTGATATAAACAGAGAAGTGAGAGTTACATTGGGTTTGTGCAGGGCCTGCGCTCACCTACCCTCCCCTTGTTTGGGAACTGCACTTTCACACAGGGGCTCAGTGGTAATTCCCCAGGAATATTTAGCAGTGTGGGCACATGTATTTTGTATTTCGGTTGGGGTGAAGAAATACCAACAGGGTAAGTCCGCCTTAATGATGCCTAGGCTTGTTGTCATTGACCTATACTAGAAACGTGACCCCACTATAAAGCACAGATTCTTTATTCTAGTAATTCCTCTCCTGGGCTGTTCTCTTTCCCATGGGCAAGCAGGGAACTGGCTCCCCAATGAAAAGCTAATTTGGGGTTTGGCCTCTAGAGGGTGCCCTTGCATTATTATATTGCTTTGCAATGCTCCCCCTGCTCCACTGAGATCAAATCAACAGCAAAACCCTAGTGAGTCCTTCGAGTGGGTCTAATCCCCATCCCCTGCCTGACCATCGGAAAGAAAGCAGCCCAGAAGCAGAAATGGCGGTTCTGATCTCCTTTGTTTACCTATATGAATATGGGCCATACAGGGACACAATAAACAGAAGTGGCAAATAAGTCCAAAAAGCAAAATACAAAAATAAACAAAATCAGCCCTTTCTCCCCAGAATTCCAGGTTTAATTTGTCAAACGTAGAGAAAGACATTTCTTCCCATTTATGAAGCTGGTTTCAAAAGTTAAATATAACATGTTGCTTCGTTGTTAGGCTCCCTACTCTTAGCAACAAGACTTTTTTTAATGTTTTTTTTTTGGTTTTGCAGCCCTTTAGTTTCAAAGGTTAAATATAACATGTTGCTTCGTTGCTAGGCTCCCTACTCTTAGCAACAAGACTTTTTTCTAAAAGTTTTTCCTATTTATTTTCTTTTGGTTTTGCAGCCCTTTGGTTTCAAAGGTTAAATATAACATGTTGCTTCATTGCTAGGCGCCCTACTCGTAGCAACGAGACATTTTTTTAATATGTTTTTCTTTATATTTGTTTTGATTTGCAGCTCTTTGGTTTCAACGGTTAAATATAACATTGCTTTGTTGCTAGGCTCCCTACTCGTAGCAACGAGGATGAACGATAAACAGAAGGCAAGCTCTTCTCTATCACGGCTGGGATTAAGACCATGAATGAGTCCAATTTTGTAGGGTGTGTGATACTCATGTTATGGGACAGGATAATTGTCCTACAGCTACGGAGTCATTACAGCAGGATTCGCAGGCAGTGCCTCATATCTGAGCCATCACGTCCTTATTTTAGAGCATCTGCTAATAAATTGCCTGAAATCATAATGGCCCAGATACAGTGTCGGACTGGCCCACCAGGATACCAGGAAAACTCCCGGTGGGCCCAGGGGTCAGTGGGCCTTTTGCTTTTAACCACGGCCTATTGACCTATTTCATGGTCATTCCCTATTTCTTTATGAGAACAAAGAGGCTTAATAATGGAAGAATATAGTATAGTATATAAAGAAAAGAGACTAGGAGAATAAAGAGTTTGAGTGAGGAGAGGAGGTATAGAAGTTTGGAAAGTGGGCCCTCAACCTGAGGTTTTCTGGTGGGCCCCTGGCATCCCAGTCCGACACTGCCCAGATATATTGATGGCTCAGGGTTGTGTGTCTGGCTCTACAGCTCCTACACTCGTTACGTTAGCAGTGGTGTAACTACAGGGGGCCCACATCCCGTCCATTTATACCTCTGATCTACCCCAATGCCCACTCTTACCACATCTACC
Organism: Xenopus laevis; assembly: GCF_017654675.1. Taxonomy (NCBI): domain Eukaryota; kingdom Metazoa; phylum Chordata; class Amphibia; order Anura; family Pipidae; genus Xenopus; species Xenopus laevis. The sequence continues at coordinate 15,671,623 of NC_054378.1, forward strand.
TCCCATCTGCCCAGTACCTCACCCTGGATCTGCCCGATTTCTGCCCCATCTTATTTTTTTGAAACCTGCCAAATACTGTAGATATGTGTGCAATATCATATAGGCCTTCTGGGAAAGGGACCCATGACCGTCTGTGCACCCCTTCTCCTCCAGGCCCCTCGCTGTAAGGTAGTTACGCCAATGCTCATTCCCTACGTTATACTGAATAGTAATCTCAAAGTGGGATTATTATTATTATTAACATGTATTTATATAGGATTCCCCTTTAAATAACCAATAGAATTTATCTAAAGGGCAATGTCACATGGGACACTTTAAACGCCACATTTAGCAGCCCCAAAACAGTGTCCATGACAGCACCCCCATATACTTGTAGATGATTGTCTGGAGATTTAAATATATAGGATAAGATTCAGGGGGCTTAAAGAATCCAAAAAAAACTGTTAATTCTCCCTAAGGTCTCTAACTCCTTTCAGCAGATGTCAAAGGGGAAGTAAAGCTGTAAAATTTTATTTTAATAACAAAAATTTCCCACTTTACACAATGAGTCTCTGGGAGAGGACACAAAGGGACCCTTTGTCCACCAACCACCCCCAAAAACACTGCCATTATTGTGCCCATAACAGCCGTCAATGATCCGCATCTTACACTGGGGGTTCTGACTATCAGCTCTATGATATTTTCAAGAAGAGGAAAATGCAATCGATCAGCATCACAAAACCAATTTGTCTAGAGAAACTGCCAGGTAATTTTCTGCCAACAAAGGATGTTCTTAAGCAAAAAAGCTGGCAAGGGCTGCCCGTGTAGGTCAAGGCTGGATAGGAATAATATTGGTGTCCCTTTAAGGATTCACAGGGAGGTGACATTAGGGAGAATTCGTGCCTCAGCGGAGCTTACAATCTAAGGCACCTATCACATTGCTATGCATTGTGTGAAATGGAGCCTGGGCTAGAGACAACCAGACTACAGCTACTTTGTTTCACTGGTACAGGTAGCCAGGACCAGCAGTGCAGAAACAATCACAAAGGGACAGACAGCTGATATTGATCAGACAGGCCGTCGGGAGGCTCCCATACAAGGGCCAACAACCTGCTGACTTAGTCTGGAGGGAATAAGAGCCCCTTGGTGCTGATTTGAATCCATTTTTTTACTTTGTGTTTGCTTCCTGAGGTTAGATAACATTTACTTTAAAGGGAAACTGCACCAAAAACATTTTCTTGTACAATGTACAAATCAATAATCAAATGAATCATTCTAAGTATTAGTAGCATTCACATATACACTCCAGTTTTAATGGTTATACATATATTTGGGTCTCCCTTTTTCTGTTCTGTAATTCTCCTAAAGGTCTGTCAATCCGCTGGCTGCTTATCCTTTATTCTTTCAGGAGTCAGAACCAGCAGTGCACAGACTATATAATTACATTTACTGCGGAACCAGTGGAAATGTAGAAAGGATGTATAATGTGAAATTGCTTAGAATGACAGTTTCATTCATTAGGCCAAAAGCTGGGGAACTTGTGGGCAAAGTCGCATTTAGGAGCGAAGAGGCCCCCGGTCACCGCCTGTTTCACTGTGAACAATTTCTCCCTTTCAGGACTAAAATAGCGAGGGTGACTGTCAGCTGGTTGTGCTTTCTCCTGGGCATTAAACAGGAATGTGCGGCCGCTGAGCACTAAGCTTAACCCTTGAATGGGTTAAATCGGTGCCACTGGGCTGGAGGATGCTCAGAGATACCCAGCAGCTTCAGATTTCTTGCAAGAAACTCCTACAAGTTTCCACTGAGCGACTCTCTCTGCCTGCAGCACAGATGGGGATGCATGAAACTCTGCCTTCTTCTGAGAGTCTGGACTCAGTATTCTGTCTGTCTCTCCCTCTATGGGTGTGACTCCTGACTCCCTCCCAGACTATGACACAACTTTTCAGTTCCTTTTGAATAAGTGCAGCAAAGTTGCACGCTTCTTTGCACAGCGACTTCCTCAGGAGCCTCTTGTCCCAGGTCTGCGGAGCACAATGGCCCCACTGCTGTGGATTGTTACTGGATTCTGCTGCCTGCTGAGTGTGTGCCACGCGCGTACAGGTAAGGTCAATGTGGACTTTAATCTCCCCAGGACCCCTGGGTATTTCTGTTTAATGGACACTATCCCTTTAATTGTGTTATTCCTCCCCCCCTGTAGATTGTAAGCTCAGTTTTGCAGGGTCTTCTTTGACGTGTGCAGCCTCCTCTTGTACTGCACTGCACTATATGGTGCTGCTTTATAAATACATATTAAAATTTATAATAAGAATAAGAATAATAATGATTGTAAGAACCAGTGGAAGAGTTTTGAAGTTCACAGCCCATCTATTAAATGTCCCCAGGGGATGTAGCAGCAGCTCTCAGCCTGAGACCCCTATAGAAAGATAAATATACCAGAGGGTTAAACAGAAGCACCATTATGTATATCCTTATCTGATTTCCGCTGCTGATTCTGGATATAAAGGGACTGAGCTGGGTTGATGCTGCGGTGCAGCCAACTCACAATGCCATTCCTTTTTGGGCATTTCTGAGGCTCTCGGTTTCCATAAACATTGTCAATTTTTTTTAAATAAAGGCATTGCCTGGAGTATTTAACCCTGTCAGAAAGAAGGTGGGCTGCAGAAGTTACTGAGCTATAGCAGTGCAGGCGGCAGCATGACATAGGGTTTCCATAAAGGGACAGAGAACTGACGGAAAAGGTGCAAAATAGAAACTGCAATGAATGAGCCCCATGCTGTGTATCTCTATGTGCCGGGGCAATCAGCAGCTGCAATGGAATTAAGGGCCATTATTTCTGATCATCATTAAGACTTCCCTGATATAAATACCTAGTTCTGCCTGCGTCCCTCCAGCTGCTGAAACGCATATGCAAAGGCTGCCGAGGGATTCTGGGAAATGCAGCACAGAACATCCCTTATTGTCCTCTCACAATGTTATTTGTTTCTCTGACCCCGTTTATTCTAAAGTAGAGGATACATGGAACTGCCTTTGCCGCTGTGCCATATTAGAGATATGGGCTGCATATAACATGTGATTGTGCTGGCAGATAGAGTAGACAGTTTCAAGAAAGGGTTGCAGTCATGGAATGCTTTTATTGGCATTAAAAAAAGACATTAAAGGTATTAATGGAGGTGCCTTTTTTCAGCCTTGTCTACTATGTGAGGCTATTGGGAATCCTGCTGCACATGGGGGATGGATGGGGGGAACTTAATGTATAACCGTTGGAATAATCAGTAAAATAGGCTTAACTACTGCAGGCACGTGCCCCTTCACATGTTCCTGCAAGGCAGGGGTTAAGGTGCTTGTGGGTCCCCTGTTTTCAGCCCAGAGTGGGTTATCCCTATGTGCTAAGGGGGCCTGTGGTTGGGGGATGTTTTGGTTGGAACAGAGTCTCATTGTAGTGCCGGATTCCTTAAGGTGGCAGGAATCAATTACACCAGCCAGGGGGATCTTTTTATCAGAGTCCTGGGAATGGTGGCACCAGCGCTGGACACATTTACAAGCCCCACTCACAGAATGACTTATTAGCCCTTTATTTTACACTGCAGGCTGCACTGCTTTCTGCCATATACTCAACTCAAAGATTCAACTGTAGGTGACATGAAAATCATGAAAACAAATGCCCCCTTTACCGCCCCCCCTCCAACTGGGCAACATAAAATAAAAAAGGGCTTTGGGGTCGTTCCAAAAGCAGCGAATGTTCTCAGTCTGGAACAAATGGGCTGTAGCATTAAACTATTTACAAGGGGTGGGGTGGGACATTGACAGATGACCCCCTGACTCCAGAGCTGACCCCAGATATCTGCAGTCCATTTTAGGCAATAAATAGCCAGGCCCACAAGATTCAGCCCAGGATCCCTGTTGTTTTTTGTTTTGATTATGAAAATATTTTGCCCCTGGAAAGGCACCAAGTTTTCCAACTGTCCCACCGCCCCACCACCCCACCTCCAAAATGGTTCCAGCCATCTCATGGTCAGAAGCAGCCCCTCTATGTCATCAGAAGGATAAATTCACTGTTGCATTGTGGGAGTGGCACACTGTTTGGGGGAGCTCTAATACACCAGGGTTTGGGAATGGCTGGCATCTCTTCCACAATTGTAAATGATTTGTAATTATTATAATGGCGCCCCTCTGCTCCTTATACGGGAGTATTGCCATTGCCGCAGGCACATTGGGTACTCAAATGAGCACATTACACTCTGTTTTCCTAATAATTTAGTGCCAGGGAGTAACAGCAGGGGCACCGGAGCTCCAGGCTGCAGGGGGCCCATGAGTAGAGGGAGCCCAGTGGGTGTGTTGACTTACGCCCCCGTTTCAAAGGTACTTGTGTCAATAAACATTCCTTTATAGTTGTGCCAAAATGCTGCTGGCTTCTGCTTATGTGTTTATCTCTGGGGGTGTATTTGGACCATTTGGTTCCCCTATGTTAGATATCAGTGAGTTGTGCTGCTGGGAGGGATGATTGTGATTGGAGAATCCTCTAGCATCTGTAATTATGATTCGGGGGCCCACATAGGGGAGCTAGGGGCATGTATGGGTAGGGTTTTTATGACTGTTATATTAATAGGAGGGGAAATATAGAACTGTGCCAACTGGAGGGCCGCTCCTTATTTCAGTTGTTCTGGGGTCCCTTTTTGTTGCCTGCCTGCAACCATGGCCTTTCTTTTCTTCGCCCTGCCATGGGCAGTGCCTTTTCCATTTAAAGCAACAGGCAGCGACAGCAGGTGGGCAAGACAGGCCAATGTGCCACCTACTCTCCCCTATGGTCCTGCAGCATTCTGGGATAAATATCCTAGACTTTTCCCATCAAACTTTCCTATAGTAGGGTTCTCTTAGGGTAACGGCAGAGTCCCAATGTTTTGCTGCCCAACATGAGTCGAAATCAGGGGTCCCTAAATATTGAGAGTTGCCCCTCCATTGACCATAATGGCAATCACATAGACCCAAAATTGCCAGTTAGTTATTGCTTGGCAACACCTGCATACCTGGCAGCAATGGTACGGGCAGAAACACGCTGAGAATCTCCCCGTGAGCCATTTCCCTTAACCCCTTTCTAACAGAGGGCATGTGCTGGCACACAGTAGTAATGTAGGGGGTTCTTAAACAATACAATATTATTTTCCTTTTTAAATCATTTTCTTGTCTGTGCAACGGTTGCAGAGTTTCTCGCTAGCTGGATCACGTTGATCCGACTCAGTCAGATCCCACTCTTGGTGTTTTACCCATGAATATAGCAACCAATAAGGCGTTTGCTTTCATAACTCTGTTTGCACTAGAATGAGTTAAGCTAAGAGCTGATTGGTCGTTACAGTTTAAAGGGCCAGGGCAAACATTTATTTATGTATAACTCTTATAGTCTTTGGATTAGAGTATCGGGGACAGATTATATACAATTAATCATTAGTGGTTAGTGTTAACCCCAAACATAGAAGCAGATATGTCTAACTGTGGGGGCACATGCTGGTATTTTTTTCAAAACCCACCAACTGGGTGGTCAGGGCACCTGGAGGTCACTGTGCACTGATGACATTTTCTGGCAGATGCAGGTCTCTGTGTTGTAAATCTGCAGGAAAATCTTCTGCAATGGTAGAGATTTCCCCAGGTACAGCTGAATTGTACATTCTGATTGGCTGGGAAGAGCCCTTGTAAAGATGCACCGACTCTGTCATTCCTTTGTTATTAAGGTGTGTTTGTTATTAAGCATTTAAAGCTCCTTAGAAAGGGCAAACTGTCAGTTTTTCCGGAGAGCTCTTTAAAGGGGTTGTTCACCTTTAAATTAACTTTTAGCATGACATAGAGAGGGATATCTTGAGACAATATGCAATTGGTTTTCATTTTTTATTATTTGTGGATTTTGAGTTATTTAGTTTTTTATTCAGCAGCTCTCCAGTTGGCAGTTTCAGCCATCTTGTTGCTAGGGTTCAACTTACACTAGCAACCATGCCCTGATTTGAATAAGAGACTGGAATATGAATAGGAGAGGCTTGAATATAAAGAGCAATAAAAAGTAACAATAACAATACAATTGTAGCCTTACAGAGCACTTGTTTTTTAAATGGGGTCAGTGACCCCCATTTGAAAGCTGGAAAGAGCCAGGAGAAGAAGGCAAATAATTCAAAAACGATACAAAATAAAAAATAATGACCAATTGAAAAGTTGCTTTGAGTTAGCCATTCTATGACATACTGAAATTTAACTCACAGGTGAAGCACCCCTTTAGCTATATGCAGATGTATTTTGTCCCAAGTTTCAAGATTGACGTTTGCTTTCAGCCTCTTATTTTATTGAGACGGGTGGTAACTATTATTGCTGATTTGCCCCCAGCGCAGAAGATTTCCCCGAATCATCCTGCTTAGCTCAGAAACCATATTTGCAGATTGTCCTGGATGAATGCAGCAGTCAAAGGTGTCGCCATCTTGGTGTCGGAGTTGATGCTGTAACTCTATCTGTGCCACATGGTCAGCAGCTGTCGTCTGCACGGCCCATGTGCTTCCCAGATGCCAACAACTGACACTTTGCACTAGGACTGCCTTTATACTTACTGGAATACAGAGTGCTTCGGGTTGCCATTAATTAGAATAAAATTCATTTTGTACATAATTATCGCACAATAATAGCAGCTATTGTTACTATAGAGACCTTCTATTTATATCTGATTAACTTTAAAATTATGTCTAAATGTAGCACCTGGCTTTATAATTGTATACATATGTATTACATACAGGTGCCTCTATAAGTCAGACAGCCTGTATACGTGATACTGGGGCCCAGCAGTGACCCCCTTATACTTATCTGTGCCCCCTGCTGGCACTTCCAGCATTTACTCATTCATTCTGCTGATGCCACATTGCAATGGAACAGAGTTTTCCATTGTTGTAAACTACTTGTCATAGAGACACCCATGTGTAATAAACATAAAACACCCATATAATCTTCCTCAATTCACAATTTATATAATTACATTACATTACATAGAGACATTAATGTAGCACAGAACATTACATATAATTAGCACATTTCTTTTATTCCACAGTCACACTCCCTTCCCATTATTATTCCACTGTTACTATAGGCACCATCTCTCCCTACTATACCTGCTATCCCACAGTCACACTCCCTTCCCAGAGACTATTATCCACTGTTACTATAGGCACCATCTCTCCCTACTATACCTGCTATCCCACAGTCACACTCCCTTCCCAGAGACTATTATCCACTGTTACTATAGGCACCATCTCTCCCTACTATACCTGCTATCCCACAGTCACACTCCCTTCCCAGAGACTATTATCCACTGTTACTATAGACCACCATCTCTCCCTACTATACCTGCTATCCCACAGTCACACTCCCTTCCCAGAGACTATTATCCACTGTTACTATAGACACCATCTCTCCCTACTATACCTGCTATCCCACAGTCACACTCCCTTCCCAGAGACTATTATCCACTGTTACTATAGGCACCATCTCTCCCTACTATACCTGCTATCCCACAGTCACACTTCCTTCCCAGAGACTATTATCCCACTGTTACTATAGACACCATCTCTCCCTACTATACCTGCTATCCCACAGTCACACTTCCTTCCCAGAGACTATTATCCCACTGTTACTATAGGCACCATCTCTCCCTACTATACCTGCTATCCCACAGTCACACTCCCTTCCCAGAGACTATTATCCCACTGTTACTATAGGCACCATCTCTCCCTACTATACCTGCTATCCCACAGTCACTCTCCCTTCCCAGAGACTATTATCCCACTGTTACTATAGGCACCATCTCTCCCTACTATACCTGCTATCCCACAGTTACACTCCCTTACTAGAGGCCTATTTATCCCTTTTACCTTGTGGTGCATTGATGAACTTTCCTACATTCTATACAGTGCCCTGGACATTGTCCCCTTCATAAGTAGGGCTCAACTAGAAGTAAATGAATGAGGCCGACTCTATTCCATCTCAGGATGGCTGGTAGCATCTAGCTCCCAATTCCAGCTCCTGTTTTTAGCAGCCACACCTCGTTGTGATTATAAAGTTTCCCTGTGAAGTCTCCAAGAGGGACAAGAGCCGACACATCCCACATTCTGACAAATGGAATCTCCTCTGTGTTTTTCATGTTGGATATTTATGTAAAAGCTTTTTGTTTATATCCCAGATTTGCAATTATAGACATAAAACCGACCTCTTTCCGGCAAACACATGAGAGCCAAACAGCGATGTCTGTCTGTAGCCTCTAACTAACAGCAAGGCATGAATTAATTAAAGGGAAAGTAAAACCTGATCACACGTAAATGATCTTAATATAACAAATATGTCTGCATTAGAACTATTAGGATGATTTTGTGATGGTGCAGGTGCAAGTACTGGAGCCCTCAGTGAGAGCAGCATGTGCATTTGTTTCATTCAAAGACTCCAGCCAGGCAGGGGTTAACACAAGCAGTACATATAGCAGGAAGTCGCTACCTCTGCTACATCCGCTATCAGGCTCACCGCACTTAGAGTGCTGATAATCATCTGGTTTCAGCAGTTACTCATTGCTCCTCCTCAGACAGAGAATGGTGGCATCACCAGGTTGGTGCCTTGGGAGCTTTATGTGGTCTCTTTGGGCTCACTCTTTGACCACAAGCCAGGCTGAAGTGACTGGCATCTGTATAACCCTTCCCACAGGCAACCAATGTGGTCACAGATCGTGGTTGGTGGCAAAGAGTTTTGTAATGACAGTTGGCAGATTTCTGACTACTGCCACTCTCTTCTATTGGGAATAACTCATAATTGGGTTGCTTTGTACTCAGGACAGAGAGAAACATTGTGCCATGGGTTATGATTGGAGGAGGTGAAGGTTTTTAGCCTGGGCTCCTGGACTGCCCCATTCACTCTCTTCCCTGCCCCCAATTTTCCTTCTGTCCTGTGTATAACTTCTATATTTTCTGTGCTCCCTTATGGTTTACTAACTCCCATGTCTTCCATGATGCTCCCTGACCTCCTCTTTACCCTTTTCTTTCTTTCTTTCTTTCTTTCTTTCTTTCTTTCTTTCTTTCTTTCTTTCTTTCTTTCTTTCTTTCTTTCGCCCAACTCAGCACCCAATGTCAAATTCTCTTTTGCGCTCAGATCTTTATTAGGCCAAATAGGAAAATTTGTATGGGCCTCCATTCTCTCTGTGAGCTCCCTTGGGAAACAATATATTAAGTGCCAATGACATATTTATTATGTAACAATTGATATTCCGAGCACCGACATCCTGACATTGACCTAACTCGCAGTTCTCCAGGAGTTGTCACAACTCTCTACATGCTTTAGGTTTTATTTCAACAATAGCTGTAATGATAATGGCTATAAATCCCTTTGGTAGGGCAAGATGACTACAGTAAAGCAAGGTGGCTACATTAGGACAAGATAGAAACAGTGGGACAAGTAGAGACAGTAGGACAATATAGATACAATAGGACAAGATGGAGACAGTAGGACAGTTGCATCACTTCAAAATATGTTGGAGCTCTAAAAATACTGTACATGTTAATAATAATAATAATAATAATAATAATAATAGGGCAAGATGGAGACAGTAGAACAATATGGAGACAGTAGGGAAAAATACAGTAGGGCAAGATGAAAATGGTAGGATAAGAGTGGAAACAAAATTGCAAAATGAGGAATGCATGGCAACAAGCCCAAACCTTTTATCTCTTTTTGAAAAACACATACCACCAACAGCTAGTGGCTGGATGGGGTTATATTGGGGTAAATAAAAGTCTACTTTTACCCTTGTTGTCCCCCACCACTTAAGACAACCCTGGAGTTGAGACTATGATACAGCATATTTTCTCATATATTCCCACTCTCTTGTCTCTGAGTATCCAACTTATAGTATAATGTCTTTTATTCTTTTGGGGGTAATATAGATTAAAAAAAATAATTTCCTTCAAAAGACTAAGCTAAGTCTAAAACTGATGACCTGAGATCTGTGCTATCCTAACATGAGCAGCATAGCAACAGTCTCCAAGCAGATGTGCTCATAACAATGAAGAGGAGCAGTCCGCCCCGCCAGCTCATCATGTAGAATGGGGAAATAGTCTGTCTCAAGCACAAATTATATTTAGATCACTTTAAAAGGTACATTGATTTTGCATGAGAACCAATCCCTTTCATACTTTCCCTGCCTGCCCTGGCAATTTAGCCCAAATTTGGTTGATAGAGTTCCTTATCAAAAAAAAACTAGAGGTGAGCGGCACTGCCAGCCGTTAATCAGTGACCCTGTGCTAATGAGCGAACAAGTAATTACATAATATCCCCAGTGTTCCACATGATCATAACTTTAATTGCTCCATCTCTCTCATTAGTATAAACATCCCAGACTTACATAATCAGCTGAGATGGTTGGTCGGATCTGTGGGCAGATCATGGGAATTTCCCAGGATGCCTCTTTTTCTAATTTCTCATTTTGTGGACAGTTGGGTTAACTTAAATTAGATCTATCATGGGTTTATTGAGGCTTGAAATTTTCCAGAGGTCCCAGAATGTGTGGTGAACCTCCCTAAATAGGTTAAGTGAAGTAGGAGAGAAGAAGGGAAGACCTCAAATGGTTTCTGAGAGACAAACCAAAGAACCAACCTCAACTTGAGGCTCAGTGGCCCTTTACAAGCTTCTGGGCTCAAGGGCCACAACACTGACCTCACAACTGAGATTTTCCTCACTAGTGCTAAAATGTTAGTGGTTTAATATTAGTTATAGGAAATCTGGGATTAATGCTGATTTGCCATACTGGTACTATAACAACGTGGCGGATGCAAGTTTATATGTGACCTCACTCTATATTGTATCCAAAAAGAGAAATTTGAACCCACCCACATCTCTGCTTTATTGTTAGTTAGACAGAGACCTTTATATAGATTGTTCACACTACATTATATGATACATTAGGCTCATTTTTTTCAGTTTGCATTTGGTTGCACTTCCCTTTTTCACCCCGTAAGGCCCGTGAGTCACAGACAAATCTGGAATATGACCTCACCGTCGAGCAGCAGCTGCCATGACTTAGTGATACAGTAGGATTCCATTGTAATGGAACGGAGGAGCAGACAAAAGGATCCCACGAGGTTTCCTCCTCCCTGCGAATATTGAGGAATATCTGGAAGGCTGTGATACTCAGGAAGGGATTCCTTTACATTTTATTTTTACTGCTGGTCTCCAACACTGGGAGGTGGGACCATTAGGGCCTCTTTTATGCTTCAGACTTCATCTGGTCATTTATAGGATGACTTAGACTGCCAACTAAGCTACTCCTGACCTGAGTCAGCAGCATACTTTCACTTTTATAGGGCCACGATGCTTCCTTGACTTATGTTTGAACAAGAACTAGTCAGATATAGATTGGAAAGAATGGAAATCAGGTCATTGTTGTAGACTTGTCTGCAGAAGCCCAATATATTGACGCAGGAGACAAGCAATTGCCCATTTTATTTCCCCACAATGGCTTGGCATAGACAGAATGGTCTTAAAAGGTAACTAGTAGAATTAAGTCAAAGGCAACTGGAAAACGTTTCACCACTCATCCGAGTGGCTTCTTCAGTTCCACTGAAGTGGTAGGGAAATTCCCCGGAATTTGAAACCTTGAGGGTAGTTAAAGGAGAAGGAAAGGCTTCTTACACTTGGGTGTGCCAAATGTTAGGCACCCCCAAGTGTTTGTATTTACGTTGAAACCCCAGGCCGGTGCTCCTATCAGCAGAAAATTGCACCGGCCAGGGGTTCCTCCAGTGAGCACCACGGAGAGCTTCTCTTCTGCCCTTCTCTTTCTTGGTGCAGCTGTACATGCGCAGTAACACAAAAAGCATAACTTTGACTAAAAAGTCGCCTATGCACTTTTACTGCGCATGCGTTTCCCCCGGGAAAGTTGAAGACAGAAGAAGCCTGAAGAGGATCAATCCTTGGTGCTCTCTAGAATAACCCGGGCCGCTGCAGTTTTCTGCTGATAGGAGCACCAGCTCTGGGTTTCAGGTAAGTAAATACAATCACTTGGGGGTGCCTAACCCCCAAATGCAAGATGACTTTCCTTCTCCTTTAAGTCACAGACATCCAATGACAATGGTTCCATTGAACTTCAGTAAGGTGTTGGCTAAAACTCACAGATGTGAGTAAATTCATTGAGGCAGGTGTTAATCCTTCAATGTACATGACTGGAAGTGTGAATTGTTGTGAAGGATGTCAAAGCAGCATTGTATGTTGATGATAAAATGTTGTTGCAGGCCCCCTTCTCCATTCAGGGATGGTTTTTCCACTTTGGCATAGCTGGTCTCTTTCACACCTCTTTTAAACCATCTGTCCTCTCTATCCAAAATGTGCACATTGTTGTCCTCAAAGGAATTTCCTTGAGATGTAAATAGACTGCTGAGTCTAGTCCTGAGGAGTTAGCCCTTCTATGTTGGGCTATTCTCCCCAATGTATAGATCAGAGCACTCCTCACTAAACTGGACAGCATAGACCACATTGCTTTGTGTAGGGTCTTTAGGGTGCACAAACTTCTGTCTTAGGGTGTTGCTGGGTTTGAAATACACAGGAATGTGATGTTTCTTGAAAATCCTCCTAAGTTTTTCAGATGTTTCGGACACATATGGGATGACTGTGGTGCTTTTCCTGCTAAGCTCTTCCCATGTTACTTGGTTGGTCTTTTTGCTTGGCTTAGATTTTGTTTTGATAAAGGCCTAGTCTAGGTAACCACCAGGGCCGGATTTACATAGCGGGTGCCACTAGGCCCGCTGTTGTTTGTCGCCTCTTGTCCTCTACCTTTTATTTACTAAAATTTTTATCATTGGGACCAGACGGGGTTGGCGCAGTGGAAATTTAAAAAAACTATTGTATCTCCTGTGCATCACCAGTGTTTCTGAACCAATGGGTGAGGTTGGGCAACATGTCGCCCCCTAAAATCCTGCCACCTTAGGCCCGGCATTGGAGGCCTCTCCACAAATCCGGGCCTGGTAACCACAAGTTTTCAGAGCTCCTTTCAGATGTAGATATTCTTTCTTTTTTTTCCTCTTTTGCGCTGATTGCCACAATTCAAGCCCGATGGTGTAACGTTCTTACAACCCCTTACTACTTCAGTGGAACTGAAGAAGCCACTCAGATGAGTGGTGACATGTTTTCCAGTTGCCTTCTACTAGTTACCTTTTAAGACCATTCTGTCTATGCCAAGCCATTGTGGGGAAATAAAATGGGCAATTACTTGTCTCCTGGGTCAACATTTTGGGCTTCTGCAGACAAGTCTACAACAATGGCCTGATTTCCATTCTTTCCAATCTATATCTGACTAGTTCTTGTTCAAACATAAAAAAACCCTAAATGTCCAGTTGCTCTTGACTTAATTCTACTAGATACTGTATATCATGACCTGGATATATGAGAATCTTCATAGACATATGGTCTTGAAAGGGTTCTCAGACATGTGACTGAGCTCCCTCTACTTGTGATAGACATAGGTAGATACTACAATGGGCAGGAACTAGTAACACAGATGGAGATGGCATCATGGTTTTGACCAAACTTCTTCGATTTGCTGTCTGTTTCAGTTATCAGCTGCCGCTTCAAAGGGGTTTTCCACGTGGAAAAGTACGATCGATATTCACTGAATCAGGAAGATGCCATAAAGCTCTGCAGGGACCTCAACAGCACCATTGCTAATTACAAACAACTGGAGATCGCCTTGGATTTTGGCTTTGAAACCTGCAGGTAAAATATACCATCTGTACAGTCTGATCATGCGCAGAACAGAGAGGGGGATTTGCTTTCCCCCTTATATAGTCATTTGTTATGTAGAGACAAAATGATCTTGCGTTTGTGTAAACCAGAGCCTAAAGGAGAAATTAATCCAAAATGGGTAAAAAAAATCATAACTTTTTGTTGCTTTTGAGTTTTATTTTGATTTTGATTTGTTTGATGTAAAAATACAGTTCTTACCAGAAGAAAATCTAATGTGAAAGAAGGTTTTAACATAGCAAGTTGGAATGGAAATCGAAACTCACAAGTCCATTAAGCAGAACCCTTCCAAAACCCTCAACAATTTGATCCAGAGGAAGCCACCACCCCCAACCCCCACCAGGCCAGCCGCCAATTTAACCTCGGCAGAGGGGAACAATGAATTCTTTTACTGATCCTAAATTGGCATGCAGGTGTTTAACCCCTTAGCGATTGTAGAATGTAAATAGTTTCTGGAATTCTTCAAGCTCCAGTGTCAATTTATAGGATACAAGCGCCAGTCATTGTAAAGAAATGTACATCTTTTTATTACTAAAAAAAGAGTAGATCACATTTCTCTTAAATAAAATGCAGACAGTGGTATTCTGAGACAACTTGCAATTGGTCTTACTTTTTGTGGTTTTTGAATTATTTTGTGTTTTTTTTCTCAGCACCCATGTGTTTTGGCATTTCTACAGCTATTTGGTTGCTAGGGTAGTAATTACCCTAGTAACCACTAAGAGATGGTTGGAATGAGAGACTGGAAGATGAAAAGGAGAGGGCTCGAAAGATAATGAATAAAAAAGTAACAGTAACATTGTAGCCTCAGAGTAAAGCCTACCTCCCAACATTCTGGAAATAGAAAGAGGCACAAAAAGATTTGCTGTGCGGATTGCAGCAATTTTTATGACCACACCCATTTTTGTGACCACACCCCCTAATCACATGTTAATTTTACAATATTTGGCAGGTCATGAAAGTTTGAACACATTTCTTTGATTTTTATGTGCTATTACAGTGTTGCTAATGAAGGTTAATTGCCCTTTAAGCTGTGAGTCTAATTTCTCCCAAGAGACCTGCTTATCTTAAATTGTTACAAAACTATCTATTGTGGACTCTCTGCCAAATGCCAATTAAGTTAGAAACCTTGTATATTTTTCTGGCTGTTCAGTGAAGGAGATCAAAGAGAAAGTCGGGACATTTCAGTAACAATCTGGGAATGCGGGTTGAGCTGTCAAAATTGGAACTGTCCTGCGAGAAAGGGGACAGTTGGGAGGTATGGAAGTTAGTTCAAGAGTTGGAAAGAGGTGAATAATTAAAATAAACTATGAAAAAATGAGGAGCGATTGAAAAGTTGTTGAGTCATGTTTTGTCTGGTACCTGTATATTTTAATAGAATAAAATTTGGGCAGGGTTTATGGATGATCACTGAATGTAACTGGGTGTGACCAGATGGATTCAGGGTGTGGTCTAACACATATGTATTTTGCAGCGAGGGATGCTGGGAGCTATAAATACACTGATTGTTGGAGTAGGAATTGTGAGCTTTCTATATTAGGCCAACCAGGGTGGGCGAGAAGCAAAGCGTGCTGTAGCTTATAGACATCATAGAATAACTAGAAAATTGGATGGGATGGAGGTTCTGAAGAGATGAGAGAGATCTGACCCCCCTCCAGCTTCTATTAAACATGAAAGGGTTTGTAGCCTCTGATTTTAGTGTTTCAATGGAAAACTGTAAATGTGTTGCTTATTTTGTATGGGGGAGAATTCCGTCTCAATCATTGTTTATAGGAAAGATCAATGGCATCCCAACATCTGAGGCTTCCCTGGTTCCTTTTATTCCCAGAAGAAAGAGAAGATGACATTGTTTGCTTAATGATCTAAATGAACGGCCCTGATTCATATGTTTCCATTGTTATGTCAAATGTCATTACTGGAACTGCACTCGTCCGTGGCCCACAAATCCCACTATTTTGCTTTCTTTGTACACATCAGTGCACATCTGAGTATACGTACGTATTAATGAGGATATTAGGGGAGGCCTATTGTCCTGCAGTTACAACACCACCTTGCCTTACTGTTTTAACAATCCCTCAGCTAAAGCTCCTTCCCCTGACACCATCTAGCTTTACTATATACATATCTAGAACTAACACAGCAAAATCATTTTAGCGCCCCCCTAAAATTTGGGAATGGACCCACAAACGTACAACTTCTTATTAGTCAGTCAGTTCCCTACTGAGTCCCCTAAACAGCTTGGGTTCCCCAGCAGTTACAGGATCTGCCTCCCCTCTATACCCCTGCACCTGGACCTGCCCCACCCAATGGGCAATTAGTGGATGTAAATTTTGCCCCAGTTACACTACTGTCCTCCAGACCAAGTCAGCAGCTTATTGGCCAATGTATAGGAGACACCCCGACTGCCTGATCAATATCTGGCTGAAAAGTAGGCAGTTATGTATGACGTAGGTTGGAACCCTTTGATGCAGCCCTTATTCCATGTATAGGGTTGTATTTGGATCCAATGTTGACCCAAGGGCCAAACAATCAGATGGGCCAAATTCAAAGTCAAAGATCTGGAATGCAGTGTATAGCTTTACTGCATCACATGCTTGTTTGGTAATGAACAGCAGTAGGTGTTCCCAACCAATTAACATGTAATGGGTAAGTGTTGCCTTTCTGCCTCTGTTCTGTAGGTATGGCTGGATTGACGACCGTGTAGTGATACCACGAATCAAACCAAATTCCATATGTGCTGCCAATTACACTGGCATCTTCACCCTTGGCTCTAACGAATCCCTGCGCTTCGATGCCTACTGCTTCAATGCCTCAGGTCAGTAACAGTAATATGGCAGCTCCAATTGAGCTCCATTAAAGTCAAAGGCTGTATGGGGTGGGGGGCTGGTGAGTTAGGGAGTTAGACAAGGCATCTACTGATGCATCATGCAACTAGACCTATTGATTGCCAGACACAAAATGGAAAGAATGTCTATTGTCAGAGGAGAGGCTGCAGGTGAAGAAACTGTTCTGTGGTTTCCGATGAGTCTTTTATTCTTACTTGGCCTTTAATTCATCCGGAACCAGCTGCCGCTTCTGATTCTCATCATGGAATGATGCATCCTGGGTCCCGCTGCCACTGTCAATGTCAATGTGTACCTAGATTACTGTATATGCAATTGTTGGAGTGTTTCACGTCTCTCCAATTGGGTTCTTCTTAGTGGAGATCCAATAATCTGAATATATTCTTTATGTTCATTATTCATTTCATTTAAAGGGCGGTGCTAAATTGTAGCTATTTGTACCTGTGTCCTGGGTGGTTCCCTGAATGATCACCAAATGAGTCCTAACCTGGCACCATCAGTGACACTCTCACCTTGTTTTTCTTTTTCCTTTTTAAAGAGACGGAAGACAAGTCCTGTGACCCTGTTCTCTTCCTCAATGAAACCGATTTGTCTCATAAAACGATTGACTCTTATGATCCAACTTTAGGTAAGTCAGCCGGGGGAACTTTCCTATATGTTATTACTGGATCCACTAGCGGGAGGTTTCGGTCTTCATAAGGGAGGTTGAAATGTTCTGTATTTCTTAGTAGACCATAGGGCTCAATTACAAGCGCAAGTGCAATGTGCAAAATTTCCCCCCAACAATTACAGTATAATTACCACCAGCTTGAAGGAGGTGGTAACTTTAGGGTTGCCCTGAGTCAACTGACATACTTGTGCATGATTTGGAAATGGAGGCTGGTTGGACACACCCTTTGTGAAGACCAAGCTGATTATTTTGACGCAAGTACCTTTAACAAATTTTGTCATGGTGCTCAATGACTATATTCATATTTACTCAACCACCACTTGGCTATGGTGGAAAGTGAGCCTTTGTGGTGTCTATGTTGTCTCAAAAAAGGAGCTTTAGATGACAATGATATATGCTGGCGACTCTCATGGCTCACATTCCTTATTAAATGGCTCCTTTAAAATATGTGTTTCCAGGGACATTGCTGTGTCCCTTTACCTCAACTATCACATCTATATCTTTGTTCTAGATACTCAAAACCCTTTTCGAATCCAGAATTCTGACAAAAATGGATACCTGGGAGACTCTGTTACTGATCCAGGCCCTGCCATGATCACACCAGATTCTGGGCAGGATTGGGGTGAAACTCAAGGAACCCCTGACCCAGATGATGACCATTATTCTACAAAGGAAGATGGTTCTGATTCCACAGAACAACCCAGTGAACATGGAATTGATCATTCAGGGTATATCCCAGACCATCACTATCCCATAGAAGAAAAGGATCCTGAACTACATAAATCTGATACAGAACCTACAACCAAAACTTTTTATCATGGTGATGACTTTGAACATGATAGGCATCCAAGTCATCATGGAGGACATCACGATACAGAAACAGATTATACCAGGCCAGATGACGAAAGCAGTATGGAGCCCGATAGCTATCCAGGAGAGGTCCCATCTGTCACTGATTCTTTCCTTGTCCCAGAAGAAGAATTTGATGACCACCTTTATGACCATGGTATGTTGGCTTCTGAAGATTCTATAAAAGTAGGTCTCTGTTTAGATGATTCCCTGCACATAGTTCAGAATTCGTTATTAGCTTATCTGCTGTGATCTTCCCAAACTGAACATTAAATATCCTTGTTCAGCACCCTCACTTATGACTGTATCTATATATTTGGGAAATAATAATCAATACTCAGGCTTGGCTGATTGGTAGCAGTTCAGCAAGAGGAATCATTTCTTAACAACTACTGTTAACTGATAGATTCTGCATTCTGCCACTAGGCGAAATTAGCCTCACATAAAATGCTTTAGTTAAATCCTTGGAAGATGGCATTGTTGCAAAGACTGTAGACATTACTGAAATGGTCCCTCTTAGTATTAATACTACTCCTTTCTATTGCAACTACAATACAGTGGAGCATAATATCTACAAGAATTCTTGGCAGTCTATAACAGATTAGAGAGACCTGCAGCAGCTGCTGTACTTCCAGACTGCCAGACTACTGCTTAGGCAAGCTCTTCAAAATCTCCATAAAATTCATACCTAGCAGCCTGGATTTCTTTCTACCAAGCCAGAAATCTATAGTTCATCATCCTTTGGGTGTACACGCATAGTGAGCGTTTGAAAGAGCGTTTTCATGGGTCTTTCTATAAATAAAGTCAACACGGTTAGGGAAATATACAGTGTAATATTCTTTGCATGTAAAACCCAGGAGAGGTCATATAATCCAGTCTCTCAGGTCATAACAGCAAAAACATCTGTAAAAGGAATGAACATCTTACTAGGAAAACTGATTAAGAACAGGAAGCAGGTAAAGCCTTCCTATAATACTCACAGGGTTCCTCTAACAATATAAGCCAGAACTTCCCAGATGGTGATTTTAGATTTATTGGGTGGGGGATGGCAAAACTTTAGAGGATCTGTAAAAACTTGCAATATTATCAGTGACATGTTTCCCTGACCTCTTACCTTGTTAAAAATAAGGAAGATGCAAATGAATACAGCATTGTATCCCTATCACTGCCACATGGGTGAGATGCTTGCCATGCCCTTTCTTTCTTGCTGGAATGTTTTTACATTTTTATGAGTAGCCATAAAAAAGTCTGAGAAACATTGATATGACTGATGAAATCCAGAGTCACTCAGCATTTATTGTGTTTGATTCTATATGAATGATGGGCAACCTTCAAAAGGCACGTGCAAATCAATAGTTGCTATAGGTAAGAAGTGTGGGAGATAAAAGGCAGAGTAGGGAAAGAAGGTGATAATAAGTCTGGATGGAGACAACAGGGTAAAATGGTGATGGTAGGAGAAGATGAAGACATTAAACAAGACGGATATAGTAGGATACTATAGTGACAGTAAGTCTAGATGGAGACAACAGGGTAAGATGGTGATGGTAGGAGAAAATGAAGACATTAAGCAAGAAGGAGATAGTAGGGTAAGATGGTGACAGTACGTCTAGATGGAGACAATAGGGTAAGATGGTGATGGTAGGAAAATATGAAGACATTAAACAGGACAGATATAGTAGGGTAAGATGGTGACAGTAAGTTTAGATGGAGACAAAAGGGTAAGATGGTGATGGTAGGAGAAGATGAAGACATTAAGCAAGAAGGAGATAGTAGGGTAAGATGGTGACAGTAAGTCTAGATGGAGACAACAGGGAATGATGGTGATGGTAGGAAAATATGAAGACATTAAACAGGACAGATATAGTAGGGTAAGATGGTGACAGTAAGTCTAGATGGAGACAACAGGGTAAGATGGTGATGGTAGGAGAAGATGAAGACATTAAGCAAGAAGGAGATAGTAGGGTAAGATGGTGACAGTAAGTCTAGATGGAGACAACAGGGAATGATGGTGATGGTTGGAAATAGGAAGACATTAAACAAGAGGGATATACTGTAGTAGGGTAATATGGTGTAAGTAAGTCTAGATGGAGACAACAGGGTAAGATGGTGATGGTAGGAGAAGATGAAGTCATTAAAGGAACAGTAACTCCAAAAATGTAATGTTTTTCTTAAAATGAATGAAAATGTAATGTACTGTTTCCCTGCACTGGTAAAACCAATGCATTTGCTTTAGAAACACAACTGTTGCTGCTGTGTAACCACGGGGCAGACATACATAGGAGATAACAGACAGGTTCTGAAAAAATCCATTGAATACTACAGAGCTTATCTGTTATCTGCTGTGTATCCTGTGCCTTTTCTCCTTTTTCCAGCTTGAATGGCTGCCCCCATAGCTACACAGCAGCTTGTTTATAAAAGGTATTAGTCTTTCTAAAGCAAACAGATCAGTTTTACCAGTACAGCTCAACAGTACAGTGCTACGCAATATGTTGGCGCTATATAAATACATGTTAATAATAATAATAATAATAACAGTACATTATATTTTCTTTACTAAAAACACTTTCATTTTTTGGAATTACTGTTCCTTTAAGCAAGATGGAGGTAGCAGGGAAAGATGGTGACAGTAAGTCTAGACGGAGACAACAGGGTATGATGGTGATGGTAGGAGAAGATGAAGACATAAAGCAAGAAGGAGATAGTAGGGAAAGATGGTGACAGTAAGTCTAGATGGAGACAACAGGGTAATGGTGATAGTAGGAGAAGCTGAAGACAGTAAGCAAGAAGATATATAAGGGTAAGATGGTGAGAGTAGGACAATATTGAGATAGTTGGGGATGTTGAAAGTAGAACAAGATGAAGACAGAAGGGCAAGATAGTTATAGTACAATAATCTGGTGACAATAAAACAAAACAGGAATAGTTCAGCAAAATGGTAATATTAGAATAAGGCAGGAGACAGTAAAAAAAGCAAGATGGAAATACACACCAAGATGGTAATAGTATCAGAAGATGGCCTGAGTAGGACAAGATGTTAGGAGAAGATGTAACAGTAGGACAAGAAGACAGTGAGGTAACATGGCGATAGTATGACAAGATAGTGACATTATGACAAAGTGGCTACAATTGAACTCCTGTAGAAATCCTGTAGTATGCTTTTATGTGCAAATTGTATTTGTGGTTACTTATTCTATAGATGGAGAACATGGAAAGAAGGGAAGAACTTTTAACCACGATCCATCATCTGAGAATGCTATGGTCGAAAATCAACCCAAACAGAGAAGAGGAGCTAGAGTTCCTGGTGGGTGTTTGTGTGCTCTATGTTCATGTTATGCAAGTGAATCCAGAGAGATAGACCACAAATCAGGGTAATAGTTAAAGGCACATTTAGTGAAGAAGGGTCAGTCTCTGTCAACACAGCCAAGTTTAGGAATCCCAGCCTGAGAAAATACTTTGTATAATTGTTTATGAAATGCAACTACAAGTAGGAAACATGCACGAGATTTGGTTACAGTTCAATGTAGGGCTGAGACCTTGGGGTTTAAAACTGGGACTGAAATGTTCAAAATGCAGACTTGACCCCCCCCAACAATCCTTACCACTGAGCCCCCCTCCAGTTCCATCTTAATGGGATGTATTCTTTACCGACATTCACTGGAAGACAGTGTATCACCCAATTGCGCCCTTTGCAGCCTGTCATTATGGGCTTGGATAGAAATTAGATGCACCTCAAGGCTTGTTATCACAAGTGTTCTGCAACCCCTTGGCCATGAAAATCCACATGATTCTAGATACCTTCCAGATATTAGGGCAATAGTCGTACAAGATTAAAGTAAAGCTAAAGATTGAGATTGTTCAACATTCACATCAGTCCTTTCCCTAGAGGACTCCAAAGTTCAATATTTGAGATATCTGCTATATTTGAAATGTAGGAGATCAGTGGAAAACCCAAAGGACAACCATGTAGACAGAGGTCAGAATCAACCTCAGGACCCCAGCAGTGCAAGGCAGCAGTGCTCCATATTACATGTTCCTCCATTGGTCTTCAGTGATATATTTTGGTTAGAGCTATTTACAGTCATCAGGTTCTCCACCCCATTTAAAACCCATCGAGATTTAGGTCTGTGAAGAAGGCAGAGGCAGTACTGGGCCTGAGGGTGAGGCTGTGCTCATTATATAGTGCTCATTATTTCACATTAAACAAACTGGTGATTTCAGGGAGAGGCAGGTTGCAGCCAAAAAACTATGGATGATCTACTTTAACTTTTAACAAAGAGGGTGAGATAAAGTAAAATAAAGTTGGGGATGGTTAGAGGTCGCCCCAAACAAAGACACCCACATAAAAGGGCAGATATGTATTTGGATAGGTAACAGCAGGGCAATACTAATGGAGGGATGCTCTATTGCAAAGAATTACCTTGAGGTTTTAAAAAAGGGAAATACCTGTTACCTGAGCAGATAAAGTGTCAAGGGTCCAAATGCCCTCCGAACAGGTTTGAGTCAACAACTCTACAAGGCAATTATAAATGCACCTCTGGATCAAATGCCTTGGCCACAAACTTTCAGACTCATGAACCTTAATGAGCAACCAATCATAGGCAGAAAATACAAGCGGAACATATGGTGTTCATGGATTGGTCTCAGGTTCATGATGAATGTAGGGATTTTGCCTTCCAATTATTCAACTATCCATGTCTTTCTTCCTCTTTCTAGACTGGTTAATTGTGTTGGTGGCTCTCGTGGCTCTGGGACTGATATTGTCTGTCTGTCTTGCAATCAATACCCGCAGACTGTAAGTACCACTACTTATAACACTAAAGACCATCCTTCATGGTGTGTATTGAAAATGCTACATCAGTTGACCAAGGTTGCTGGGAGTTGTGACCATATAAGGCTGCAGGCTGAGTTATACAGGGAACTCTGAGTATCACTCATGTATTACAAGGCATAATGTACCCCCTACTGTAAATGATAAGGATATTGGGAACCGAGGACTTAATTGGATATATTGGAATTAATGGGTCATGTGAAAATAGGGACATTCTGTACAGATTTTATAAGACATGCTATTAATACAAAAAAACGTACTCCTGCAAAGCACCCCCCCCCCCAGACATGACTGTTCTGCACTCCATCTTTTAAATATGTAGGAATATTGCAAAATATTCTTTCCCAAAGGAACAGAGTCCAGCTCCCTCCTCTCCATTCCACAGAGCAGGAATGCATTTCAGTGTCGGCATGGATCCATGGATTCTTCCCATCTGGAATGAGTAAAATGCCCAGTTTCTGGCCCTGATGAGAAACATCCCTTTCTACCACTGCATTAGGAAGCTCTGAAAGCAGAGTTTTTTTCCCCTTTAAGCTGGAGGAAGTGAGCTTGGGAGTGTCCCGAATTCGATTATCAGTGCCTATTAGTATAATGTGTAGCTACCAGCTCTGCTCCTGAACTGGCACAGTTCCAAGAAAAATCCAAGCTGTAGGACATCTGTACAACTGTCAGCTAACCGTCGGCAAGATAATCATCCTGTCCCTGTATAATGAAGACCCTCCCTCTTACAAATGGAAAATAAACCCCCAGAATAATATAGTTGTCAAAGGAAATACAATTCTAAGCAACTTTGCAATGTTCCATGGTTTTGGTTCTAAATGTATGGCGGGAGCAATATCTGTCTGTCTCTTGCCGTTCTCTGTACTCACTGCTGGTTCTGACTATAAATAAAAGTAGCAAAAACCAGCCCTCAGGGGCGTAACTACAGAGGAAGCAGACCCTGAGGCTGCAGGTATAGGGAGGAATAGGGGGCCCCATGAGGCCCTAATTAATGAGCAATTTTTGAGCAATATTGGTAATAACCTCAGGATATGTTGGGGACCCTAAAATTAATTTGCTGTGGGGCTCAGTTACATCTATAGTTAAGCCACGGCTGACAGCCCACTATGTGGGGGGCTCAGGAAAATCACCCCTTTTTGCACCAAACTTTTAGCTGATCCCATTATAGCAGACAAGGTTGAAAAAAGACACAATTCCATCAAGCACAACAAACAGTGAAGGAATGCTCCCTGTATGCATAAACCTAGCGCCCTGATATTTCACTGTCTATTTAAGGCAAAGTAAACAGCAGTTAAACCCTCCATATAAACAGGGTATGTTTTCCCTTTAACGTTAATGTTCCCGTTAAAGCAGACAAGTTGAAAGGTTTCCTTGTGGAATGTATTTGGCTTTGCAGGAGGAATAAGGCCGGTATTATGTGACAGGCAGTTAAACATCTGTCTTTCATTTGCACATAAAGAGGGTCTTGGGGGGATCGAGATCTAATGCAACAAGAAGATTTTTTATGTCTAAAAAGCAGGAATTGATCTCAGAGCCGAGTTCAGCTTTCCCTTCCTTACTCCTTCCAATCCCAAATCCTGTTTGCTCTCACTTTCCCCACAGTTCAGCGGTGAAGCAAAATGGAATATTCAGGAGTGATTGGCATGTGTGACTGCCTGCGGGAGAGATTTAGTTTAAACAAGAGGGCAGGGACAAGCAAATTCTCCATTAAAAAATTCAAGGGGTTGTGCACCTTTAAATTAACTGTTAGTATGGTGTAGAGAGGGATATTCTGAGACAATTTGCAATGAACTTTCATTTTTTATTATTTGTGGTTTTTGAGTTATTTAGCTTTTTATTCAGCTGCTCTCCAGTTTGCCATTTCAGCAATCTGGTTGCCAGGGTCAAAGTGATCCACCCCTTTAACTGAACTTTTCTGTCCAAAAGCTAATTATTCTAAAGCTATACAGTACATAGCTTTTGGACAGAAAATTTCAGTTGGTTTTGGTTGGCCTTAGCGGTGGTGGGTTGAAGGGGCCCATTCTTTTATGGGTTTTATTTTATGTATCCAGTTACTAAACTACAACTCCCACAACTCTCTGACATGCCTACGTACTGGTTATTCCCCTAGTAGCCCCACTTCATGCAGTATAGTGGGCGTCCCTAAATTTTTCTACCCATGAGCAAAAGTCTGATAAAAAAAAGAGTTGGGGAGCAACGCAAGCATGAGAATTGTTTCTGGGTGGTGCAAAAAAGTGCTATGGTTGGCCATTTGGTAGCCCTATGTGGACTGACAGCAAATAGGAGGCTCTGTTGGGTTTATATGCAACCAAAACTTGTCTCCAAGCCAGGAATTCAAAAATAAGCACCTGCTTTGAGGCCACTGGGAGCAACATCCAAGTGGTTGGTGAGCAACAAGTTGCTCGTGAGCCTCTGGTTGGGAATCACTGCTGTAGAGGATCCCATTAGAAGAAGACCTCATCAGCATGTCGGTCAGTCCTCTTGGCCATCAGTTAGTTCAACCTGGCATGTGGGTTGGCTAGGTCAGGCAGAGATCCGCTCATTTGGTGACCTTGTCAAACAATCAGACTTCTAAGAGGTAGTAGCTAGTTAACTTGCCCAACGTATTTGGTCTAAGGGAGAAAACCAGAGCATATACACAGCAAGAACATACTCCATGCTAATAATGATTTGGTCATATTTGAAACTACGACCCCAGGCATAGTATGTTAACCCTGGCTAACCCTTGTTTTTTTGTCCTCTCCAAAGGTGTGGGCAAAAGAAGAAATTGGTAATAAATGGAAACAAGAATAGACTGGAAGACGGGGAGATTATGGAGCAAAATGGAGACAACATCAAGTCGCAAGAGATGGTACAACTCGTTTCCCAAGAGCACACAGTCGACCAAGACAGTCCAATGATTCAAGAAGATATCAAGAGGAACGACAAGGATGTAGACATGAAAATTGGAGTCTAGCATCTCCAAAACCAATGAACAAACTCTGTTGAACAACTAAGACTGAATGTAGAGTTATAAGGAGCCATGGACCGCTTCATAAGGATCCCATACTGCTTCTGTATGTCAAAATCTTATAAGTGAGGCAGCCAAACAGAATAACAGCTTTCAGGCTGTTCCATGACAGCAGACACTTTCCAATGCTCTTCTCCTGTATGGAATCTTATCTTAGGGGCTCTGGTGTTGGTGATATGAGGAAAATGAAGTACTAAAAGACCAGGGATGTCCAAACAACTCACTAAGAATCATGTAGCAAGAAAATAGACCTCTGTATCATCTTCATCTGCTGAGATCATCACCTTGGGTCCTGGAGATCAAAGCACTTTGTCAAGATGATACAGTGGAAACATTGGACAGTAATCAACACACGGCAGTGACTAACTGCATTTTGCATTTCTTTGACATGTATTTATAGCTCTGTGACATCCGTGGATAATGACCCAAGAAGTATCTCACTATGTACCCAAATCTACTTGAGTTGGCCCAAGTTTTGGGAAGTATTTGAGTCAGCTTCTATAATCTCAAAACACCGTTATACTGAGATAAGTTCCAAACAATACATGGTCTTTTTAGTTATACCCTTCCTTCCTCAAAAATGTTACAATTGTTCTGACAGAGGAACGGTAAACCAACTACTGGGTCAGAATTACAGGGCTGAAAAAAATTAATCTGCCAATTTAAAAATGGTCATTCTATAACCCAAAATCCCCAGACTATGAGGAAGCCCCCAAAGCAGTTGATGAAGGGGCCCAGGCTGAAGGTTAGGATAAAACATAGTGTGTGTGTTACCAGATCAAGACATTGGGGTCCCTTTAAGAATTTCTTTTTGTATAGATTCTATTTAAGTTGGCTAACTGTATATATATATATAACAACCTGATTCCTACTCACGGGTTGGGTGTCAGTTTCAATGAACAAGAGAAGAAGCATTGGATCTTAAAATATCCCAAGCTTTGATGAGTTGCTCTGGCACTGCTTGGCTGGAATAGACTTTCATAACTGAGGAGCTTCAGAGGAGTCTCGTACTGTGTATATTCTGGGGATATGTTAGTGCTGAGAATTTCAGACACTGCCTGGTGTAGACGAATGTATGTTGTGACCGTTCACTCCCAAAGAGTTCTCATTGATCAGGGCCTCTGGTTGGAATGGCGTTAGAGTGAAGACATCAAGCAGATACAGGGTGTTCTTTGTCTATATAGAACTTCCAAGGGCTTAAATTTAATGTATGGAAGATATTTTATTTTGTGTGTCATTGTTAGAGGAGAGGAACTGGGGCAAAGGGTGACTAGGTTTTAACAGGATAACCCTTAATTTCATGGTGAAGGGGGTTTAATCCCAATCTGTTAGGGTTACTAGCACAATTCTGGTCTCTGAACAACAGTCAAAGCTAAGGTTGACGGATTACTGGTTTAATTGGGGAGGCTAGGGGCTTCTGATATCCTTTAAAGGTTCGATCTGATTGGGTGCTCTCTTACCAACTAATTGTCCAATGTGACATGGTGACTGGCAAGCCAAAAGGTTATTAATGCAAACTGCAGGGGTTGCTAGGAGATCCTTGCAGTGGCCTTCAGAAGTGGATCAAACCTGCTATACATGGTCTGAATGATAGGATTAAGGACTGTTTATCCATGTTGGTGATTTCCCTCAATCCATAGACTTTCCAGACGCTTCTCCTGGTCGCATTATTGGGGAGACACGTCAGTCTTGTAGATGGGACCCATTGAAGACCTACCAGATAGCGGTGATTTGCATCATTATAGGTCAACTTTGGAAAACACTGACACACTTTGGAGCATTTATTTTTGCTAACAATCCCCCTGTTAAACATGTGATCTGGTGGGCAGGAGCCTGATGCAGGGCCAGTTTATTTAAATTAATATTAAAATTGCAGAAGAAGAACAATTCATGTACAGGACATGAGCACAATCGTGATTACATGTGGGTCGGGATATCTGTGGAACACAATTTCATGAGGAAATACCCCAATAATAAAAAAACACATGATCTACACTATAAAGTAGTACTGAATATCTGTCCTGTCGACACCGTCTTTTCTGAACAGGAGGTCCTGATGCAGAATAGCTTTTGGGTACAGACTCTTTATAGCAAAAGGCTCTTAATGGGGCAGTGAACATTTATACACTATAAGCCAAGTTTCACTTCACACAATGAAACCACCTCTGTCCGTGTGCAGGAAACCTCTGCCTTCAATCACTTTTATTGCCTGTTTTTTTCTTGCTATAATGTCAATTTTATTGCATTTTTGATTCATGAGTATTGACATACGCCCAGTGTGATGACTCTCCCCAGCGACTCAGAGTTCTGTAATTATCAGGCGATTTCATTGAATGAAAGAATAAAGAGCCGGTGTTACAATACAGTAAAATGAGAGAATGTTGGACTATTCACTCATACAGATGTTTTCATACTGTAAAATAACTCAGCCTTCAATTCTGTGTCGGCTGTTTCAAGCAGGATAGTTTAAGATGCATGTCACTGGTGTTTGACTTCCTACTGGGATTTTTCTTTTGCTTTCTCTGCGTTTATGTCCTGCTTTATGGCTGAGATTCTAGCTATCTGTATAACAGAGCATTCTGTTCCAGTGGCTGTACAGATCCAAGCTGATCCCCTTTGGAAGCAGCAGTCCTGCCCTGCTTTATGGCAGCTGAGATTCTAGCTATTTGTATAACAGAGCATTCTATCCCAGTGGCTGCACAGACCCTGCCTGATCCCCATTGGAAGCAGCAGTTCTGCCTTGCTTTATGGCTGAGATTCTAGCTATCTGTATAACAGAGCATTCTGTCCCAGTGGCTGCACAGATCCTATAATATAATAGAAATGGAAAATTCCTCCTGTCACGTAGTACTTGGCACCCCCGTACTTGTTTATACAATATGAATAAGCACCAGCACACCCCCACTAAGAATAGTACTGCTATTATTCATGTTTTGCCACTTCTTGATCATATATTCCAGGACATGGGTGGATGGATCATACAATACCTTGGACTGGAACAGCACCACAATATAATACGATCTTTGTATTTTGAATCTATTTTCCCATCATGGCCCAGAGCTATTGCCCTCTCTGCTTTCCGCTCAGTCTAGCCCTGAAGTCTTCTAATATGCACAGTCCAGGAATCCCAGCCAGAGGAAAGCCATGCCATGCTCATTTTATTGGAAAGTGCAAAGTGGCTGGTGAGGGTGTTCCACTCTGGGATTAAATGGGTCAGAATGTTGCCAAAATAACTGGCAAGTGGTGTAAATCAACAGGAGCACCTTTACTCAGAGGACTAACAGGGCACACTCCCCTTCTGTTTTTCTTTTTTAGGAAGAAGCAATCATTTCTGTACAGTCGACTGTATATTCTTCATTTAGAACATAAAGCTTCTCCTGGCTTCCTATTGTAAAGCACAACAGAACAGGACTGCGGCTCACAATGGGTTTCTCCTGGGGATGAGATCAGTTAGAATGAGACTAGGGGCTTGCAATTAAACAGGACACGGTGAGGTTTCGTTGTGATGACGAGCGACATGGCAGGTTGTGGGAACGGATGTGTGAATGTACTTGTGTCAAATACAGTTCAAACCAAAGGGGAACTTTCTCAGAAAAATGGTTTGCCTGTACGTGCTTTATTCACACCTGATCCACATGATAATCCAGCTTTATTTATAAATAGGGGCGTAACCTAATCTCCCCAAGCACCCCAGATAAAAAGTATTTCTTCCCCCCCCCACCCCAATCATATGAATAACACACAATCCACTATGGAACGGAGTTGCAGGTGGCCACCAACTTCACTACTGGTTGCACCCATGGACCTAGCTCAACAGTTGGGTTTTAGGAATTCTCATATGCAAGGCTTAACATTAATTCAGGCGCAAATTATGGGGGCTGTTACCAATTTTATCCTGAATGCTGGTGCGGCTTGGTTGGGTGAAAAGTTTTGGGTTCCAAGACATTTTGTTGGGTGGAATCCTCTTCCTTTACAAACCGGTCAGTTAAAAAAAATGTATCAACTGTAGATGAGCAGACAGACTCTGCCAAAGGGGTCACGCAAATCAAATATTTAATATATTGGGTAAACTGCTTTATTCAACAAAACAGCAGTATTTTTTTACTGCAATGTATACCAGGAAATGAGCAGAAACCACAGAACCCACAAAGAGTTCCGGTGATTAACTAGACACTAACAGAAAGCTGTAAGCCAGTTAGGGTCAGATTTGGGGTGAGAACTATAGCAGGATGACTGTTACCCCAATGTTTCTATATATCTGTAACCTTGTTATGAGTTAAGGGGGCCCAGTCTGAAGGCCAGTTAGGGGGAGATTTGGGGGTGAGGGCTTATTTGTGCCCTGGTACCCCTGGAACTATAGCAGGATGACTGTTACCCCAATGTTTCTATATATCTGTAACCTTGTTATGAGTTAAGGGGGCCCAGTGTGAAGGCCAGTTAGGGGGAGATTTGGGGTGAGTGCTTATTTGTGCCCTGGGTACCCCTGGAACTATAGCAGGGTTACTGTTACCCCAATGTTTCCATATATATGTAACCTTGTTATGAGCAAAGGGGCCCAGATGTAGAACAGACTGGGGTCTATTGTTTATCTCCATTATAAAACAAACCCCCATTAGTGAAGCTATTCTATTTACCTAAATCCCATTATTTTTCATTAAACGGTGCTAAGACTTCATATAAAATAATTGTATCCCAACTGCATGTGAATTAGGTACGAATCTTTTATTTTATTTTCATTTCATTTTCCTTTGTTGAGCTGTCAACTGAATGAGACAGAAGCCTAACAAGCACCTCATTGGTACGACCAAGCATCTGTGCTTTAAACCTCAAGGACACCATGTGACCTTTTCAAAGACAAGAGCTCCAAGGCAACACTTAGTCTTTCGTCACTGTGTAACGAGGAAAATATTTCGGAGTATTTCGGAATGAAATGTAATTCTCCATGAGCAGAAGCAGCCCTTCCTATGTTCCCAAATCTTGGACATATTCTGTAAGCATGGTTTCTAGATCGGTATTATCTAAGCTTTGGATTTTGTAGACTAGAAAGATGTAGACTCTGTGATGGCAGTTGCTATGTATTAGGGCTCCATTCCCTAAACCTAGAGATTGCTCATTGAAGAACATTACAGTGCCTTCATCTTCTGGTTCCTTAATGCTTTCAGGATTGTTGGTGGGTCCTGTAGCAAAACTGACTTTGTTGGCCACTGCTATTCATATAAAGCAGGAGGTTCCATCCTATGGCTTTTGGGGGGTTCCTGGGAGACCTATTTCAAGAACAACTAATGAACCACAGATTCCTACTTTCACCTTCTTGCTCAACCATATAAGCTACTAAAAAACCATTCTACCTGCAATAACTTCTATTAGTACCTTTACAAAGTGCAAGGCTAAAATGAAGAAACTAATGCGACCTTTGCTTTATTTATCTCAAGTCACTTGTACAAGACTGTAAA
Source organism: Xenopus laevis (assembly GCF_017654675.1). NCBI lineage: Eukaryota > Metazoa > Chordata > Amphibia > Anura > Pipidae > Xenopus > Xenopus laevis. Next base: position 15,703,040 of record NC_054378.1, read on the forward strand.
GAGCTGATTGTTAACTGGTCGCTATGGGTTGCTGTTTGGTACAGTTTAATAGGTAATAGTCTTATCATGGTTGATTGGGGTTTCAGACTCCAGAGAGGAGGGTCTACCAAGGCTCCACAGTCATCCCCTCCTATACCATCTACAATAATAAAAAGTTAGTCAAAGTGTTTCATGAGCTTCTGTGTCCTCAAACCCTTTTTCCAATTTTTTTTTTGAAAAATGTATTCTCATGATTAATCTTTCATGCAGTAGGGTCCATCATGGAGGACAAATATACTGTATATTTTTCCCTTCTATTAGAATGACTCTTAGTCCAATGACTTTGTACACCGTGGGGTTAGCTAAAGGTACAGTAGAATGCGGAAGTCAGTGTTGCATTCTTTGCTTGAGAAAAAACAAGGTTACTGAATTTAGCTTTAAACATTAGCCATCATGGGATCATGAAGGAAGTTTATCCCCCAATAAGGCAAATTGGAAAAGGTTTAGTTGGGATTTTTCGCCTTCATTTGAATCAGCTAGCAGTTAGGCAGGTTTTATTTAGACAACATGTTGAACGCAATGGACAAGTGTTTGCTTGTTGTTTTTATCAACCAAAATTACAATGATACTATGTCTATTGGACACATTTGATCAGAAATTTTCAACCCCAATCATGATTTCAGCAACTTGTGTACAACAAAATCCAAAAGAAGGAAGATTCATGTAAGAGAATATCAGAGACGGCTTCATCAGAATATCTCCCTTCCTGATCATAACCAAACGGAAATGATAACAACATAACAAAGAAGTTTATATACCAACATTTATTGATATGTACATCCGAGGTACAACACTTAGCAAAGTAGATTATATTCACATTGTCATGTATAAAGAATTCCCAGTTTTATACATAAGTTACAGAAAATAATGTGACACGGTCTGAAAGCATCAAAGACACTTTCTAAAAAAACAAAAAGAAACCTCAAAGGCAATATATATATTTATAAAACTCACATTAGTAATGGCAGAAACAAATAGGGAGGGTGGGGTGGAATAAACAGTTCATAGCCATCCCGGTAACATCTAACATACACATTATTGTTATTTGTTTCTTTTTAGATTAGTCGTTTTTAGACTGTTCAAGAAGTGACGCCCCCAACAGACAGCAAATGAAAGTGATTGGCCGTCTATTCAATACTGTCGAGACGGAATGTTTTAAGAACACAACAGCATCTGATATGTTTAGATCAGTTCAGAGCTTCTGAGTTAGTGATGGTGGTTCCACGTTGGCTCCATTTGGTGACATAATACACGCTGAAGGACAAGAACCTTAGGGTTCTGAAGAGAAGTCTAAGTGTTTGAATCCTATACTTTTTTGAGATTTATCATCCAAATACTTTTTTTTACCTTATTTGTCGAAATCCAGAAAAAACTGCTAAATGACCCAGTGGTGGCAATTTAATGAACATTTAGAACTTTACACTAGTAATGCACTAGTAAAGTCTTGTTTTGGGATTTAGCCAGGTCTTTAAGGTTTGTATGCAGCTGAACATTTAGGGGGACTTAAAACCAAAAAGCATTTCTTTTGGAGCTATCCTACCACCATCAACAGTATTAATCGGTAACCACCACAATAGAATAACCCATCAATTACAGTATACAGTATATTTGCTCTTTAAGCAACTTTCCAGTTTAGCTATTAAAATTTTTAGCGGTTTTATAATTATTTATTAATGTGATTGTAAGTAAAAGCTGTATTAGTTTATTCCTTTTGTTCGGGTTTTCTCAAAACAATGTAATAGAATTCAGTTCTCCACCAGGTCAGGCATCTTCTTGATTTGGTTTTTAGAAATATAGACCCCAAAGGAACTTGACAGCTTTGTACAAAAATAAGTGTTCAGAGTGTAATTAAGGATGGAAAGCCTTTGAAGTCCACAGATGGAATTTTGGCCTGTCTATTGCTATTGAACACCACCGACAAGAAGTAAAGTATGTTCTTTTGTGTACATAGAACCAGCACTTGATTTCATAGGGTCTGGTAGAACCCACACTGCCAGTCAGTTACCTTTTCTTTACTTAGAACGTTTCAGGTCCAAAAGTTAGTACAGTCTTCATCTTATATTCTTCAAGGCATCAAACCAGACCTTCCAGAATCAGAGTCCAACGATTAAGTGACGTTTCCATTCCAGATTTGCAAATAGTCCTTTAATTTGGATTTTGACAACAGTGGGCGCCACCATCTTGACATCCAGTTAAGACCAGTGATCTCTACTACTAATGTCTCTGCTAATCTAGTGGCTTTGCCCCAAATATGAAAGCCGTCCGTCCTCCAAAAACAGTCTGTAACCCCACCCCCATCCTCACCAGAAGCTTCTAGAAGGGATGGACCAATAACAAGAATTATTTTAATATTTTAAACATCAACATTTGTGCTTATTTCACTAACAATATCAGCCTAATGAAACCGACTAACCTGTGCAAGACTCAACGTAGCTTCTAAACTCTTTTCTATTGCACGTCTAGATCACTAATCATCATTTAGCAAACAAAAAATCCTTTGGACACCACAATCTGTTCCACAGCTACTTTTCTAGCGACGTCACAAATATTGCTGCTTGTGTAACGGTGAAACAACGCCTGAGATATTTACAACACATTAGCTGTATACTGTATATATCTATATATGTATATGTCTATATACACCCAGGGTGTTAGGACAAGGTTTTGGAGTTATTTAGAAATACCTTTATTCCCCTTTTTGTTGCAAAAAATAAATAAACACTTTAAATTATTTCTGTTGCATTGTAAAAACACACCTAATATCACCATTTCACTGAAATTGCACATGGATACCTACAGAATGGATATGAAGTTCATGAGGCACTTGCGACATGCTGGCACAAAGTGTCCAAAAAACTGGATTTCGAGCGTCATGCGACTATACCAATATATAACAGAACAAACTAGAGTTGGCTTCCAGTTCCAAAAAGAGTTGCACTGTGGTGTTTGGTCACATCTGTGCTTTGACAGTCTATAGAACTGATGGGGAATGTTGGACTTTTAACTGGTCTCTGAAATAAAGGTATCAGAATCCCCTGTGGGCACAATGGAATGTCCTGAAATTGCTGTCATTGAATCTTTAACTGACTGTCATCACCTCCGAAATTTTGGCTCGTTCAGGGCACTAAAACATAATTGTGATCCTATGTGTTCTGATGAAAACACAAAGTTTAAGAATCTTTCAAAGGTTTATTGTGTGTTGATTTATTTTGACCGTCAGACCCAAGCCTTTATGGGGCATTGTTGGTGCAACATAATTTGAACTGCAGTCTCTATTTCTCACAAAGTTTAGGAACTTTCACTTTCAATACTTTTTCTGTATCTCCTCAAGGGCTTTCTTTGGAAGCTGATATCCTGAAAAAATGATCACTGTTTGCTTTTTTTTTTGGAAAATCAACCCCTTTCTTAAGAATTCTCAATAGTCATTGAGAATTCTTGAGTTGCTTTATCATGGAAGCCGATAAGAACTTTAGGTACGTCATGAAAAATGTCTTTGGGGGTTTTGACATTTACGAAAATTCAGGTGACAAAACATTCAAGAAATATTCTTTGTCAGTTTGTTTCTTGTTCTTCATTCTTGTTAAACGTCTACCTTAACTACAAACTTCTGCTAAACTGCTCTTGTGGTCTCTGGGTACCGCTGACAATTTGTGTTTTTTCAATTCAAATGCCACTTGTTGATTAGTCATACATATCATACAGAGGAGACCGATAATCAGAGAAATGGTTCCTTTTTATTGGTACATAGATGTGTTGTGCAAACTTGGTAAAGGTCATTGAGTTGGTTGTCTGAGGTAGTGTTTCCAAGTACTTAGTAACCTTACCCAGGAGTACTACAGGCAGTATTACTGATATTCCTAAACATGATTCTGATCCAATCTCCATATATATATGCGCTTCTCTAAGATAAAGGGAACAGGACAGAGAGGTAGGACTGAGCTGTCACTCCAAAAATATACTATGTATTCATCTAAGAAATAGCTATAGAAAAGGGCAGGCAAGTATTTTAGGTGGTTAAGTAGCCCATCCTTTCTGTTATTATCTGGAAACTCCAACAAGCAATTGGTCAAATAAAATGTAGTGGTCCCATCGGTTTTAGTAATTTGGTCCAAAATTCTAAAGGCATATCATTGGTCTGCAACCTGTAAAATATGTCACTTGATATGTATCCAAAATATTGTTTCTATTAGAATTTCTTGTTGCCTTTTATATATGAGATCCATAAAATAGGTTTATAGCGACAAGGCAAAAGTTTGTCTGGCCCAGTTACCCATATTAACCTGGGTGGTATTGACTGGGTGGTATGGGTCAAGCATACTTTGCACCCCACCATCCGTCACCCAATACCCCCTCCCCCCATAGTAATTAAAGGAACGGATTGTTGCCACAATGTAAATTTCAGCTGGGGAGGTGGTTGCAATGTGTATTATATACTGTACTAGTAGCACTGCATGTAAATAAGTATTCCCTATGGTAAGTAAACAAGGCCCTGAGCAAGGTGTTCATGGAATGAAAATGACGTTATTGGGACAGACAGACTTCTCTGTATGTGCTTCAGTTCTGTGCTTTGCATTGACTTTCTTTTGTGCTCACACTATTGTGCTTTATCCTCTCTTTTGTCAAAAGGTCTAGGAGATTCCATTGGAACTAAGAAATCTATATCTGTACCCATTGCATGTTTTAAAGGATAAGTATTTCTTTAAAAAAAAAAGGGGGGGGTAAGCAGACTAACCCTGTAAAGGCTTAGGCCATCCCAGGAGTGTAAAGCGGAAGCAGACCCTGCAATGGTTGTGGGGATCTCAGGGGTGTAAAGGGTGAGCAGATCCTGCAATGACTGTGGAGATCACAGGGCTGTAAAGGGGAAGCAGACCCTGCAATGGTTGTGGGGATCCCAGGGTGTAAAGGGCCCTGACTCATGCACATATATATATATATATATATATATTTAGAAGAAAAATGTAATCTACATGATGAAGATGCCTCTGATGAACCTGCCAGTGCCCACTAGCTGTAGCATTCAGATTCTAATTTTCTCTTTAAAGTCAATTATTCTGTTGAATAGGAGGAATTCCCCTACTACTTGTTTATTTGTCTGCTAAAAGCATTTCCAAATGTTTCAGTGGTTTCTCTCTGTGCTCATTTTAAACTCAGTAACAACAGGGGTTAGGGGATCTGACCCCCCCCCACAAACTGTTCCACATGGTAAACAAACTGCATGGACCGACGCAGGGTCGCTATGAGAAAAACTGGCAGTGGCAGGCGGCATTTCCTTTTTAATAGGGACATGGGAAGGAACGTGGGGTTGTGTGTGTGCTGAGGTCATTTCACAATGTGGTTAGGGCTGTAATGTTTAAGTATTGAATACAGCATAATTTCTAAGGTCTGTGTACAAACAGGAAGTCAGGTAGGACAGAATCGTCATGGCAACTGTCTCCAGGACGTCTTAGCTTGTAAACACTGAGAGGCTGAGGCTTTCTTTTATTATCCACAGAGGCCTCTAATTCAGACCTTAGAGCCTCATTTGTCAGTGGAGTGTTGGGGTGTCTACGTCTAGAAGGCCGCCATTGATTTTATTCACCAACTGCCTCTCTCTCTCATGGCCTACCTAGTATTTACACTATTGACACTTGAAAATCACCTCCTAATGTCGGCTAACAGAGACTGAACTATCTATTCATCCTAAGAAACGTTTATAGCCACATGGGTTATGTTTTTTTTTTAGGAAAATCTATTTGTCTTGAATTCCCTGAAAGAATAAGAAAATCCTAATTTGTACATAACTCTAAAACCAACTACATCACCGACATATCTAGTCAAAGATGAATCCACATTTCCATGACGACAGCTTCAGTGCGTTGCTGGTGCAACTACGTCTCCATCTTGTAGCTTCACCAACAATGCACTGAGTTTGCACCAATTGTGAGTCACGGAACTCAGAATGCAGCAGCAGCAGCCAATAGGGACAAGGAATATTCACAGAGTATCCAATAAAAGTAGAGCTAAAATGTAACACTATCATGACGTGAGATCCTAGAGACTGAAGGCTACATCATCTCACCTCGTACAGGAGACCAAAGAACGGAATGTAAGAACACTGAACGTTGCCCTTCCAAGGCGACAAATGTTTTTTACCTGAGTCCCTACGAGGAGACATACGCTCACCCGCTCTGTACCCCCAGGACCAAGTCAATGTTGGCCTTGTCTCCCCACCCACAATGTACATAAAATTGGAAGTCCATGTCCGAAGGTTTCTCTGTAGTGTGGCTATAAATGGGTTTGTGCTGGGTTAGTAATGAGACAGTCATGTCGTAAACGGTATGTTAAGTGTCTTCATGAAGATCAGCTGAGGTTCCTCATTTCTCTCACCCGTCCAGTGGCTCTTCCACTACAGCGTTTAAGTCGGCAGTTTTGCCATTGTTTGCCAGCGTGACCTGAAAATCAACATGGTTACCGCCAGCCCAAAATGGAAGGAATATAAACCCTATGGGTGCCTATAGTGCATGCAGTTGGCCCCTTTTTAATGGTCTTCTGTTGAGGCAGACAGAAGCATGTTGAGTATTTAAAGGGAATTAAATATTGGCTCTTAATGCACTACAGTTTCCCAGCATGCCTCTGAAATATATTGAGCTGCAGGAGGATGCTGGGAATTCACTATCTTGAATAGTATCTTTATTGGAATGCCTATAATGCAAAGGCAGAGAAAGATACAAACAGGAATCATGCAAATACAGAGCAGGCACAGCAATAACCAGAAGCAGCAATAACATGCAGACTGCTGCTCTATAAGCGCCCACAGCAGATATAGGAAAAGACCATCTTAGGCTCAAGCTCATTATCATGACTATTTAAGGTCAGCTGATCATATCAAGAGCCCTCTGAAAAATGATTCTGCATTGCCGGGATTTCCTCTTTTTATCTAAAACAACAAGGCTTCTTCTCTACATGCGAAACAGGGGTTGGATTGGTGAAGCCCTAAGAATTCTAATAAATAAAAATCTTGCAAAATAAAAAAATAACATCTGTGTTGCCTAAATACACAGGTTAATTAAGGTGCCCATACATGGAGAGATCCGCTCGTTTGGCGATGTCGCCAAACGAGCGGATCTCCCTCCGATATGCCCACCTTGAGGTGGGCAATATCGGCTGATCCGATCGTGGGCCCTAGGGCCCAACGATCGGATCCTAACGATGCCCAAACGGGCGGTCGGATCGCGGGACCGCATCAACGAATAGATGCGGCCGCGATCCGACGGGATTTTCTGTCCCATCCGATCGAGATCTGGCCGACTTTCGGCCAGATCTCGATCGGTGAAGCCCGTCGTGGGGCCCCCATACACTGGCCAATAAGCTGCCGACACGGTCTGTCGGCAGCTTTTATCGGCCCGTGTATGGCCACCTTTAGGCAGTGTACAGACAGGCATCACAGAATTCTTGTATAGTATTCTCAAGGTATGCCTTCCTTACCACCTCTCATAGCCCTCCTATTGTGTTATAATCCCATTACAATTAGCCTGCAGGTGTTATGTTTTAGCAACCCAGGGGTCATCAAAGGGTGGAACCATGTATGGCCCCCCCCCCCACAGAACTATTTCATTGTAGTCCTGATAATGTGTAATTTGAACATGGCATGGTAAGTAGGGCACCGACTCCCAATGTACTTATTACAATGGCTTTGCAGAACACACTATTTTTTTATTGTGCTCTAATGATTGTCTTCATTGCTAGGAACCAATAATTTAAATCTCCCCTTTAATGTCATCCTGACCCACTTTTACTTGCCAAGAATCCCATTGTGTAGACACCTTCCCTTATTGAAGAGCACCATAAAAATTTCTTCCTTCATTAGTAGGTCAATTTTTGTGCTTGGAGGCCCCTGCAATGCAGCATCAGCTTATCTCTACTTTGTCTCCTTATTAAGCCGCCTGGGCCTTACCTTGCGAGCTAAGAATCCGCCATGTGGGAGCAAACCCTTAGACACACGACTGGTACACGACGTGATGGAAATACTGTACATATGAGAGCATTCGGTCATGGAAACATTACAACATACATTTCAAAAGCATTCCTGTAGGGCTGGAAAGTGCATGCCGTACACAAAGAAAGACACACTTGTAAACATGGAAATCATCATACAAAAGAAAAGTATATACATGAATGCAGGTTAAGCAGCTATACCCCAAATATAATACAGGTCATTGCCAAGTTGACAGTTAAAAGATCTTTTTATAAACAATACTAACAAAAGGATTTTAAAAAGAGGCGAAATTGTGTTCCCCAACCAGTGGATTGCAAGCAACAGGGGCGATCCTGCCCAATTTGCCACCCGAGGCGGCCTTAGTTTTTGATGCCCCACGTCACTCACATTAAACGCCAGACAGGGGTCGGGGGTGGTCCATGTCGCAAGTGCAGAGAGCACTATCTGCACCAGAAGAGCAGAACTTCCGGGTTGAAAACCAGAAATTCGGCTCTTAGTTACCAGGAGCGGCATTTTTGAGTGCCTCAACTCGCCCCAGAAGTGGCATTTTTGAGTGCTTCAACTCGCCTCATTGGCGGAGTGCCCCTGGCAAGCAACATGTTGCCCACCAATCCAATAGCCTTGGAAAGTGCAAAAGACATGGCAGCTTGCATCATTTATAGTTTTTCAGCTGAACTTTCCCTTTGACAATAACAGTGCTTTGTAAAAATACATTATTGTTGTGCTTTAGTTAACAGAAATATGGGTTTCTGCACAAGAATAATTTCATCCTGTGACCTGTGAAGCTTCTCCTTGTATGAAGCCTCCTGTAGGGAGGTTTGAATCCCTCTGAGTTTGCCACAGAAATCCAAAGTGACAAAATCCTGTCGTCCCAAGGAAGTCTGGTATTGCGTGTCCAATGGCCAGAAAAGTCCTGGTTTTATGCCATGAATTTTGGAATACCACATGTGCGGGGAACAATAAGATGCCAATTAGGATAGGCTCTCCCCACTCTACTGGAAGTGACCCCATGTCTACAACAAACACATTTTATACTATATGTACTTATTAATAGCACCCTCACATATTGTGCACTATGCACAGTAAACTATACCCTTATACTGTATTGTCTAAGGGTGTTCTGGGCACACAGTTACCTAAGCTGCTACTGTTTACTGTTGTGCCAAGGGAAAATGGATGGCATCTCCCACCAATTTGTTTGAATACAAATGTAGGTGGAAGAAATGTTCTGTGCTGCCCACAGCCAAATATGCCTTCATAATGTATGTTCCATTCATAAAATCTCCCTTTCTATCTCTCTCTTTCTCTCTGTATCCAAGCAACTTAGCCTCACAATACATAAAAATAAACAAACAGATACACCTGCATATTTCATAGTGATATCTACAAGGCCTTAAGCATTATAAGAAAGAACAGTAATATTAGTTATATAGAATGTACGAACTTGAAAATAAAATGTATTTTTGCTCCGATCTATTAAAAAGGAAGTATTCGAGGACTTCCATAGGAAGTTCTGTATTCTGTTAATAAAACTTTAACTTACTTATATGTTTTGATAACGTATTGGTAAATTAAAAAGGTTCCACCCCGTTTTGTTATTTTCAGCCGAATACCTCTGGGACCACCCTTAATAATTGAAAAACAGTTGGTGTCCTTGACTGCTCACTCACGCATCCAAACTTTTAAAAAACAGCCCTTCACAAAACAAAATCTGAGAATCTTCCATCTTTGTGAGCAGCCCTTCCAGAATATTTTGCAGACCGCCAATACGATTCCATGATACACTGTATCACTGTATATACCATGAGGCTTACTCTTGGCAACTGTACATAGCAGGTGATACTGTACACCTGCAAGGTTTGGTCACTATATTAGGGGTGAGCTGGGTTTGTTACAACACTCCGAATATAATGATTAAAAAAAAGACAAACCGATAAGAGAATACACAGTACATGCACATGCAAAGCATGCAGTCCTATATACAGGTCTCGATATCCATAAAGGTGAATGGTACCTTGCAGTCATCTACTGCGACAGAATTGTGAGCTGCATAAATGCACTGGTTGGAGTTGTTCTCCCTGTGATTCTTCATGTCATCATAAATGGATTGTGTCTTGGTCATTTCAATGTCTTGATGTGCATGCTGCTTGTCCAGACTCTCCAGTTCGGCCTTGGACAGATGGTAGACTATACCGGCACCAAAGGAATCGCCTACAACGTTGACAGAAGTCCTCATGCGGTCCCTGGGTTTGGGTGACAAAAGGAGTTTTCTAAGTTCTCACAAGGGTAAAGAATACTGGTTGGTGACCAACTGTCCAGCTCTATGGTCATCACCTTTGCCATGACCTGCACAGTCTACTCTTTCTCCAACAGAATATAACTAACCCATGATGTAAAAGATCATCTAGGAGGTATCTAAACTTAAAGAAATTCTAAACTAAAAAAGTCTAAACTAAAAAAGTCCAAAGTCCACATCTCCGTTAAATTTGATAAACTTCAGTTTGAGGTGGAGATGTCAAAGGACTTTGCTCTAACTTTAAATTAGAACTGAAGCAGCAGTTAAAGCTTCAGGAAATAAAGTGTGATCTGGTACCTTTTAAGGTAGAAGGTCAGTCCTTGAGTAAGCCTTGACATCTAAAACACGTGAAAGGTCAGAAGAGTTAGTGAAGAATGGCTAAGCAGATCCATTCAAAGTTACAGATTGCCTTGACCCGTGCCTTTTTAATTGGCTCAGTTCTGTTAATCTGTTGCCTAGGGATGTACATAATACACCTCGTTTTGTTTCTGAACTGCAGTTCCCAGTGGCCCTAGACACCCTTCACACACGATTATGAATAATGATAATATAAAGCATTTATAACCCCATGCAACATGGAGAAGTCCATGCTGACCAGCTTAGGGTGCACAGCAACTTTGCTGAAACCAGCAAATCTCATTTTTTAGAGGATACTTACAAGAGCCAATCTACAGCAACAAGCAGGCTGATGTCCTGTGTGGGAAGGCCTACAGCCGTCAGGATCAGAAGCATGGTGACCAGACCAGCACTGGGGATGCTGGCTGCTCCGACACTAGCCAATGTGGCTGTCAGGCTTAGGAACAAACCATAAACAACATGGTTAAACAGACAGAAAGGCAAATGTAGGCAAAGGTATGTCTATGTACCACTGATACCGCTGCGGAGCGCCGTTCAAAGCAATGTCGGAGTGTGGCGAGTTAATATCAAATTACTGGCTTTATTATGCGCATTAAAATTGTTAGGGAGGGGGGTTTACATCTAACGCGTTTCGTGTCAGTAAACCTGACACTTCATCAGAGTAATTAGTGCATGCCCGTGTAGGTGCTTAAATAGTGACACATATGCATATCATTAATAAATTAAAGATGAAAAACATTCTTGTGAAACAACAACTAAATTCTTAAAATTAGTAGTTGTTGTTGTTTCACAAGAATGTTTTTCATCTTTAATTTATTAATGATATGCATATGTGTCACTATTTAAGCACCTACACGGGCATGCACTAATTACTCTGATGAAGTGTCAGGTTTACTGACACGAAACGCGTTAGATGTAAACCCCCCTCCCTAACAATTTTAATGCGCATAATAAAGCCAGTAATTTGATATTAACTCGCCAGACTCCGACATTGCTTTGAACGGCGCTCCGCAGCGGTATCAGTGGTATGTAGTTGAAGCCGGCAAGAAGGAGCCGATCTATCGCGAGAGCAGCGGCTTAGCAGGAGTTGGCGTACAAGGGAAGCGCTCCGCCATTAGCCACATCGTATTTTCGAAAGGTATGTCTATGATAAGGTTTTCCAGTAAAGAAGGCAACTGCGGAACATTCAGTGTCAATCTTATTTAATTTCGAATGTACGTATCTTCCTATGTATTAGTATTTGTCCACTCACCTCACTGTAACAATCTGCCCACCATCCAGGATCACTCCATTCATCTGTGCAATAAAAATGGCAGCCACAGCCTCATACAGAGCAGTGCCATCCATGTTTATCGTGGCTCCAACAGGAAGGACAAACCTTGTCACCCTCTTGTCGATACCCAGATTCTCCTCCAGGCATCGGAAGGTGACGGGTAGAGTCCCAGCACTACAACAGACAAAACAGGTACAACAGTCAGGTCCCCTGAATGTGTTAGAATATGAATATATATATCCCTGAGATCCCGAAGATCTGGGTTCCTAAGCTTGTTTTGCCCTGTAATGACTAGATAGATAAATACTGGTTACACATAGCCCATAGAGTAATTCAGTATGTGCCAAAGCAAGAAATAAACCAAATGATATACCTGGAAGCTGTGCCCAGAGCTGTTATCCAAGCCTGGAAGATGCCAGCCAGGAAGGGGAAGGGGCTCTTCCTGGTTATTACAAAGTAGATCAGCGGCAAGAAGATGGCTCCATGAATAATGAGGCCAACGATGACGGTCACCATGTACATTCCCAGTTGTCTAGCAACCAGCTCCAAGTCTTTAATGGCAATAATCTTCCCACAGATGAGGCAGGCAATACCCAAAGGTGAGTACCTTAATAAATATTAAGAAACACAAATTGATTATTTACAGTGGCTCAAAGACATCCAACTGCTCATGGTCCTACATCTTCCAGAGAAAAAAAACTAGCTGATTAGGACAATTTTCTTGAAAGTTTAGATTCTTCTAGTTTGCAAGTTAAAACCAAGTTTTCCTTCCTATGGCTGCAGTCCACCTGCTTCTATTCCATCACTTCTCCTGGCTCATTCCTGTCTCTCCAAACACAATCCTGTGGTTTCCATATGAAGTGAGAAATAACAGAAGATTGGCTTTCCCTGTAGATGTTTTTTGCTTGGGAACAGGCCAGATGGGGGTGTTGCCGACTCCAGTCACAACGTAGACACAGACACATACATTTGTACTGAATCGGGGCCAAGCAGAGGCATATCTGTATATTGTTCAAGAACAGATTTGCAAATTTTTACAGTGAAGGCATTTTGAAACTATGTATGTACTGAAAGGGAAGTTTGTGTTTAAAATTAAAGTTGGCAACAATACAATTTTTATTCTTTGGGGTTACTGTTGGGGTAATGTAATAAAAGGTGCAAAGAATGCTATAGGTCTGTTCACCTTTGGCAGCCAATCAGCAGGTAGCATTTATTGTCATATGTTGAAAGTAAATAGATGATTGGCTGATAAGGGTTACTACACTAGAGCAAACAGATGGGGACTTGTAAGTTACGTTAACTTCCCATTCCCATGAACATCCACAACTCCCACACCCTGATCCCTATGCCAGACCACCAGCAGCATCCCCCTCTCAACCAATACACCTTATTTACATGTAGAGTTGAAGTGTGGGTGACTGGGGCCCAGCATCTGTGGTTGGCAGGTGGGTCCACAAGTTCCCAGTTATGCGTTTGTTTGGATCTATTAGTATATTTCTTCATGATTATGTCTGTTGGGTGTTTACAGAATTGCTGCAAAAATTAGTTTGAACAAAACAATAGTTATAAAAAACTTAATATCATCTGAAAACTGGCTTAAGCCTTAGAGGGGTCTAAATATATTGTCGCTATTGACCAAGAACGCTGTTAAAAAATGCACATGTGTGGGTTGAAAAAAAGGGCTTCCCCAATTGATATTTGATTGGAGTTACAGAATATATTCATTGTAAAGACTGGAAAATCCCATTGGTTGAAAACGGCATTATACCCCTGGCCAAACAAACGGTCCTATGGACGTATGGGCAACTTTAGCTTACACCTGTCTCACGCTTTATGTGTAAATATGATATTTTGGCATTTGAAAACAAATATAGGTGCCACAGAAATGAAGTCAATCCCACAAAGACTTACCACATAATCATTGTCACCAGTTTCATCACTATCTCATTCAAGATGTTGAAAAACTCCACCATGAGCCTGGCTTGCTCCCCCATCTTTCCCATCGCAATACCGAAGGCAATGAAGAAACCAATTACACCTGCAGAAAGACAAGGGCAAAGGTTAGCAATGCGATGATGGCTGTTGCCTAAACAATTGGGCTTTCTGGATTTATCCGGATTCCACTGTGACAATGACAAGCTCGACTATTTTATTATTGCACATCTGTATGATACACGAAGGCCATTCAGAATGCCTTGGGGTCAGTCATAGACACAGCTTGGCCTGACATAGATAAACTTAATATGACAGTATTGTGCCAGTCCAAATAAGTGGCAATGTCATGAAGAACTGGTTATTGTTTATCTTGTTGGTCATCTCTTTCTAATTGGTGGAGACTATTTTATGTGACTGCCTCTCTTATGAGGCTGGGCCCTGTTATCAGTATAACTAGAATGACTCTTTTAATGGCCCTTTAGCTGTTGTTGAATGCAACTCTGAAAACACCCTTGCACTGTTGTCTCCATCTGGACCTTCTATACCTGCATTCTTTCACCCTTCCATCCTATAACTGCTTTGCAGTATTATGTGTGGGGGCATGTTTGGTGGACCCCTGAAGACAGTGGTGCTCAATGAAAGAACCTGAATGCAAATTTAGATGCAGTTTTGTATGAACAAACGGAGACCGGAGTGAAAAGTTAGACAGAGTAGAGCAAAAGGCCAATAGGAACTGGAGAGTAATGGAAGTACAGGAGCCTAATTCTTGAGGACCTGGAAGAAGTAGAGCACAACATGCTTCATTGCACTGGGAAATTATGAAAAACAACTAAGGGACTGGAAAATAGTTGACATGCTGCAGAAGATGGGGTGCAAAACAAAGGGACTGGAACTGGAAGAGTTAATAAAGTATAAAAATCCAAGACCAAGCATGGAGTATAATAGAATACAGGAGAGAGTGTGAAACAGGGGGGGGGACAGATTAGAGCCTACCCTATTCATACCAGACTTACATGATATTGGGCGCCCTTTTCTCTAGTTCCAATAAAGTCACAATGACTACACCCTGTAACAATGGTGATTGAGGTCCATACATACCCAGGACATTCATGCCATCTTTATACTCCAGCTTCTTCTTGATCTCTTCTGTTGTGGCCGACACCGTGTCATTCATCAGGGCGAAGGCCGAGTCTGTCACATTGGAAGGTTCCTCTGTGGGAACTTCAACTACCACCCTCTTGGTAACTGTCTGGATCTTTAAGCAGGGAGAGAGCAGAGTGGAGTGAGTTTTGAGTGAGTTTCCTGAATATACATGGAGATGCAATGGATATTCTTAAGAAGGAAGTTTCTAGAAATGTATATTATATATATATATATATATATATATATATATATATATATATATATATATATATATATATATATATATATATATATATATATATATATATATATATATATATATATATATATATATAGTATGTGCTTCAACCTTTTATATATATATATATTGTGGCCAATATTCTGAAGCCAAATGGAATATTAAAATGATGGTCTTATTTAGAGAAATCTATGGAACATTTGGACAGTCTACTAATAGGGATGTAGCGAACCGCCGAGTATGTGTTCGCGAACGCCGTTCGCGAACACCGGCAAAAAATGCGAACAGTTCGCGAACTTCGAACATCCGAAAATCGTTCGATTCGAACGATCGAACGATTTTTAATCGTTCGATCGAACGATTTTCGTTCGAATCGAACGAAAATCGTTCGATTTTAGCGACCGAATGGTCGAATGGTCGAACGATTTTGACGCGAACGCCTATTGGCGAACGTCGCGCGACGTTCGCGAACTTGCGGCGGACGCGAACAGCCGATGTTCGCGCGAACAAGTTCGCCGCAGAACAGTTCGCTACATCCCTATCTACTAAGCAGAGGCCAAAAACTCCATTGGTAGGCCCCATCCAGCCTTCAATACTCCAACTGGGAAGCCCCATTTTAGTAAATCTTCACACCTTTATTTATGTTATTTGATATTATTTTACATTCTCAAGCAAACACGTTGTCTCACTGGAAAGACTATCACCCTAGCAACAGCCAGCAGTTTGCATTTCAGGTTGCTGTTTGCGTGCCTTTCCCTGGAATCAGAAGCAGGAAAGCTTCCTACCTGCTGGAAACAAGCCTGCACCAGGTTCTCTGGAAACAGGTTCCGGATCAGATCTAGAAAAGCATCCAGGCTGGAGACCTCGTCGTTCTCTTGTCCCTTCCCAAGTTGCTTTTTGAGCTTGGGGTCTCCCGGGTGAATGGCCAAAACCAAAATAACGCCCAAAATAGCAGCAATGATGGTAGTGGACATGTAGTAGATCATAGCTCTTGTCCCAAGCCGGCCACTTGACTTAGCATCCAAGCCTGCAAGTCCTGAAGGACAAAGAAAGGCAACTCTTTAAACGTTATACACACTCAAAAAGGACACTTAAGGGATCCTGTCATCGGAAAACATGTTTTTTTAAAACGCATCAGTTAATAGTGCTACTACAGCAGAATTCTGCACTGAAATCAATTTCTCAAAAGAGCAAACAGATTTTTTTATATTCAATTTTGAAATCTGACATGGGGCTAGACATTTTGTCAATTTCCCAGCTGCCCCTGGTCATGTGACTTGTGCCTGCACTTTAGGAGAGAAATGCTTTCTGGCAGGCTGCTGTTTTTCCTTCTCAATGTAACTGAAGGAGTCTCAGTGGGACATGGGTTTTTACTATTGAGTGTTGTTCTTAAATCTACCAGACAGCTGTTATCTTGTGTTAGGGAGCTGCTATCTGGTTACCTTCTCATTGTTCTTTTGTTTGGCTGCTGGGGGGGAAGGGAGGGGGGTGATATCAATCCAACTTGCAGTACAGCAGTAAAGAGTGATTGAAGTTTATCAGAGCACAAGTCACATGACTTGGGGCAGCTGGGAAATTGACAATATGTCTAGCCCCATGTCAGATTTCAAAATTGAATATAAAAAAATCTGTTTGCTCTTTTGAGAAATGGATTTCAGTGCAGCATTCTGCTGGAGCAGCACTATTAACTGATTCATTTTGGAAAAAAAAATCCCATGACAGTATCCCTTTAATAAAGGGTACTTTGTAAAGCTATCAGTAGTCATTCTGCTCTTGGCTCTAAGTGCAACATGAGTACAGGTAAGGCCATAACTTGCAGAAGGGCAGGTCTCAATAGAACCATATTATAAATTACTGTATATAAATTGCGCAAACCCAACTGCTGGTACAGGAGATTGTACTTTTGAAGTCTAGAACTCTGTTTGTTTGTGTGCATTTACCTTACTAACATGTATTTATTTCTTACAGTTTGGTTGCTTGGATCAGGGATCCTAGGAACCAGCTCTCAATAGAAGACAAAAACAAAACCGACAAAAAAAAGATAAATGGTTTCTGTCTCTTGCATTGTTATTGCCCACTCTTCCTATTTTGCTGTTTTGTGGGGTTCAAGGCAAATGCTCTGATTTGCAACCCCCTCCGGCTGAAGACGACTTATCGAGTTGAGTCTGATTGTGTGAATGTATGACTCCCATGCTCTCTACCAGATTAATATGATTCTGACTTCCAGCCGTCGAGAAGGATTTAATTGCTTGGTGCAGAGAGGAGGCTGCAGATGTTTTTATCTGATTTGCTTTTAATTGTGGGAGAGAGAGAACTGGATCCCCTCATGTTTCCCTTTGATTAGAGGCTTGTACGGCACAACCTACACAATCCCACACATACGCAGACAGTTCCAGCATGTCGGTTAATGGCTTACACACTCACCTTCCTGAAATATCAGCCCTCACTGACTGGCAGCCTCTCCTTGGGATCCATGGCAAATTTTAAATGATTTTTTATTAAATTCAGTGCTTTCATCCATTAGTCTGAACAGGGCGGAGAGGGCCCCAACATCCCAGGTGCCAAAATATAATTATGTTTTGAGTTTCTGTCACTATTTTGGATTCGGCCAAACCCCCGAATCCTTTGTGAAAGATTCGGCCAAATACGAAACCGAATCCGAATCCTAATTTGCATATGAAAATTAGGGCGGGGAAGGGGAAAACATTGTTTACTGCCTTGTTTTGTGACAAAAAGTCACAAGATTTCCCTCCCCGCCCCTAATTTGCATATGCAAATCTAGGATTCGGTTCGGCCCGGCAGAGGGATTCCTGGATTTGGTGCATCCCTAATTTCTGTACCATCCCAAGGCAACCACAGCCCTTTAGTAGGAAAGATATGCACACTTGAAGATGCCCCAGTAGCTCCCCATCTCCTTTTCTGCTGATTGCCAGCACATGATCTGTCACTTACAAGAGTTTAGGGATGATTTAGGGATGGCAGATGAACCTCACTTTTTTGCTTGATAATTTCCCACGTTCCCTAATATCAGCTTCCCAACAGCAGCCCAGAGCTCACTGAGCATGTGCAGTGCCACTGACACACAAAAGATGCCTAAAAGGATCCAAGATGGGGAGCTGCTTGGGGCATTCCTATTATAGAGCTGCTGAACCCCTGGGCTGGTACAGTAACTACCGTATATAAAATAGAACATTTCTAGTGATATATTCCAGTAGACTTTAATAAGAGTTAGAATACACAAATCAAGGATGATCAATCTGCAGGACCGTTGCTTCTTCTTGGACTATCCAATTTATAAGCACATATTAAATCCACATGCTGCATGAGCTAATAAGCAGTTAATTCAGATGCATTCAGGAAATGTGTTTAATAGGCGTCTGGTTTATCATTGCTCCATGCTCCTTACACCATATGTGAGTTTAAAGATTTATTTTTTTGCCCTCAGAGAAGGGCCTTAGACTTACCTTATTGCCCCCAGGAGACCCACTTGCTTCTATGCAGTGAATCTGGTAAGTCATCAATATTTAGTTAAAAAGGAACTGCCGTATAAATACAGACATATGCTGGACCATGCTGGTGATTTACATCTGCTACCCAAAGTCAACCCTAGTTTTTCTTACAGCGCTGGAAGTATTTTATGTTTTATTGCTGTTTGTCTGAATGTTCCCATGCAGTTTAAAGAGGGGTTGATTAGTCTCATCACAACAAACTCAAGGGATTTCCTATTTCTGGGAGAAGCAGTCAGACAGAACGGCAGTTAGAAGTTATTGCAAACATGGGTTATTATTTGCAGTGCTGCGTCTGACCAGGTTTATGGCAGTTTTGTACGCTTTACTGTTAAATTGTGGTGGAAAAAAAAAAGATCTTTTTGATTTTCTGTCGTAAACAAAATTTTGCCTGAAATCCATTGTTTTTGAAACCTTCCCAACAAGTCTGTTAATTAGCTGGCTTCTTACTCGTTTTATCAGGAGTAAGAACCAGCAGTGCAGAGAATATAAGCAGCCATATGTATAGGTAGCCAAATAGGTGCTGTTTTCAATAGCAATTACATTTAGCTATAACTTATAACTGTATTCCGATTACAGGAGGCAGCTACCAGAGTGAGTCATACTCGTGAGGTAACTTCGGGCGACTTCGGAAAACGAACCGCTGCGTGTGATTAGCGCCAGTTTTTTTCATTTTAAGCCAGCGCAGAGTCAGGGAAGGCGTTTGGGGAGATTGGTCATAGTTACATAGTTACATAGTTAAATTGGGTTGAAAAAAGACAAAGTCCATCAAGTTCAACCCCTCCAAATGAAAACCCAGCATCCATACACACACCCCTCCCTACTTTTAATTAAAATTCTATATACCCATATCTATACTAACTATAGAGTTTAGTATCACAATAGCCTTTGATATTATGTCTGTCCAAAAAATCATCCAAGCCATTCTTAAAGGCATTAACTGAATCAGCATCACAACATCACCCGGCAGTGCATTCCACAACCTCACTGTCCTGACTGTGAAGAACCCCCTACGTTGCTTCAAATGAAAGTTCTTTTCTTCTAGTCTAAAGGGGAGGCCTCTGGTACGGTGATCCACTTTATGGGTAAAAAGGTCCCCTGCTATTTGTCTATAATGTCCTCTAATGTACTTGTAAAGTGTAATCATGTCCCCTCGCAAGCGCCTTTTTTCCAGAGAAAACAACCCCAACCTTGACAGTCTCCCCTCATAATTTAACTCTTCCCTCCCTCTAACCAATTTAGTTGCACTTAGTCTCTGCACTCTCTCCAGCTCATTTATATCCCTCTTAAGGACTGGAGTCCAAAACTGAACTGCATACTCCAGATGAGGCCTTACCAGGGACCTATAAAGAGGCATAATTATGTTTTCATCCCTTGAGTTAATGCCCTTTTTTATGCAAGACAGAACTTTATTTGCTTTAGTAGCCACAGAATGACACTGCCCAGAATTAGACAACGTGTTATCTACAAAGACCCCTAGATCCTTTTCATTTAAGGAAACTCCCAACACATTGCCATTTAGTGTATAACTTGCATTTATATTATTTTTGCCAAAGTGCATAACCTGCATTTATCAACGTTGAACCTCATTTTCCAGTTTGCTGCCCAGTTTTCCAGTTTAGACAGATCACTTTGCAAAGTGGCAGCATCCTGCATGGAACCTATAGTTCTGCACAATTTAGTATCATCTGCAAAAATAGAAACAGTACTTTCAATGGCCACCTCCAGGTCATTAATAAACAAGTTGAAAAGCAAGGGACCTAGTACAGAGCCCTGCGGTACTCCACTAACAACACTGGTCCAATTAGAAAATGTTCCATTTACCACTACTCTTTGTAGTCTATCTTTTAGCCAGTTCTCTATCCAGGTACAAATACTATGTTCCAGGCCAACATTCCTTAATTTAACCAGTAACCTTTTGTGTGGCACTGTATCAAATGCTTTAGCAAAGTCTAAGTAAATCACATCCACTGCCATCCCAGAATTGAGGTCTCTACTTACATTCTCATAAAAAGAAATTAAGTCTGGCAAGATCTATTACGCATAAAACCATGCTGGCACAAACTCATAGTATTATGATTTGCTATGAAGTCCAGTATCTTATCCTTTATTAACCCTTCGAAAAGCTTTCCTAATACTGACGTCAGACTAACTGGCCTATAGTTTTGAGGCTGAGAACGGGATCCTTTTTTGAATAGAGGCACCACATTAGCAATTCGCCAGTCTCTCGGCACTATGCCAGATCTCAATGAATCCTGAAAAATTAAGTAAAGAGGTTTGGCAATCACAGAGCTAAGCTCGCTAATTACCCTGGGATGAATACCATCCGGCCCTGG
Source organism: Xenopus laevis (assembly GCF_017654675.1). Taxonomy (NCBI): domain Eukaryota; kingdom Metazoa; phylum Chordata; class Amphibia; order Anura; family Pipidae; genus Xenopus; species Xenopus laevis. The sequence continues at coordinate 15,724,138 of NC_054378.1, forward strand.
ACCTTTGTTAATCTTAACATGTTCAAGTCTCTTTTGAATTTCTTCATGTGTGAACCATGCATCATTAGTTGTATTACTAGAATTGGGAGTGTTAAGAAGGAAACCTTCACTTACTGGTTCTTCATTTGTGTAGACAGATGAAAAATACGAGTTCAGAATCTGCGCTTTTATTTTGTTTTCATCAACCAGCTGACCCACCTCTGATAGTAAGGGTCCCACCCCTTCCTGCTTCATTTTTTTACTATTGACATATTTAAAAAATAATTTTGGATTTTTTTTACTGCTTGCTGCAATATCCTTTTCTATAGCAATTTTATCTTGCCTTATAGCTTCCTTGCATGATTTATTGGCCTCCTTGTACCTTATAAATGTTTCGGCATCATTAGTTGTATTACTAGAATTGGGAGTGTTAAGAAGGAAACCTTCACTTACTGGTTCTTCATTTGTGTAGACAGATGAAAAATACGAGTTCAGAATCTGCGCTTTTATTTTGTTTTCATCAACCAGCTGACCCACCTCTGATAGTAAGGGTCCCACCCCTTCCTGCTTCATTTTTTTACTATTGACATATTTAAAAAATAATTTTGGATTTTTTTTACTGCTTGCTGCAATATCCTTTTCTATAGCAATTTTATCTTGCCTTATAGCTTCCTTGCATGATTTATTGGCCTCCTTGTACCTTATAAATGTTTCGGCTGTACCAGCTAACTTGAAAGCCTTAAAAGCACGTCTTTTCTTACCCACCTCAACACCAACGCTTTTATTGAACCAAAAAGGTTTTGCTTTGCAACGACGTTCCTTGCTTACAAGTGGAATATACTGACAAGTATATTTATTAAGCAGCATTTTAAAGACTTCCCATTTTTGTTCTGTGTTTAACCCTGTGAAAAGCATTTCCCACTTAATATGTTGCAGAGATGCCCTTATACTGTCAAAGTTTGCACGTCTGAAATTAAGGGGCAGATTTACAAAGCTCGAGTGAAGGATTCGAATTAAAAAAACTTCGAATTTCGAAGTGTTTTTTGGGCTACTTCGACCATCGAATGGGCTACTTTGACCTTCGACTACTACTTCGACTTCGAATTGAACGATTCAAACTAAAAATCGTTCGACTATTCGACTATTCGATAGTCGAAGTACTGTCTCTTTAAGAAAAACTTCGACCCCCTACTTCGGCAGCTAAAAGCTACCGAAGTCAATGTTAGCCTATGGGGAAGGTCCCCATAGGCTTGCCTGTGATTTTTTGATCGAAGGATATTCCTTCGATTGTTGGATTAAAATCCTTCGAATCGTTCGATTCGAAGGATTTTATCGTTCGATCGAACGAATAATCCTTCGATCGTTCGATCGCAGGATTTGCGCTAAATCGTTTGACTTCGATATTCGAAGTCGAACGATTTTAGTTCCTGGTCGAATATTGAGGGTTAATTAACCCTCGATATTCGACCCTTCTTACATCTGCCCCTTAGTGTTTTAGTTACTCCCTTATAGAATTGCTTCTGCAACAGAATCTCAAAGGAGACCATGTTATGATCACTATTCCCTAAATGCCCCTCACCCACACAAATGTTAGAGATGAGTTCAGTATTGTTAGTTATTACAAGGTCCAAAAGAGAGTTATTCCTAGTAGGTTCTTGAACGAGCTGGAATAAAAAGTTGTCATTCAGCATATTTACAAACCTACTAGCTTTTTCTGTCTTAGCAACCCCATTACCCCAGTCAATGTCTGGATAATTGAAGTCACCCATAGCAACAACTTGACCCAGCTGTGAAGCCGCTTGTATCTGCAAGAGTAGCTGGGCTTCATACTCGACACTTATACGAGGTGGTTTATAGCATACACCAATGATAATTCTTTTTGATACCTTTTGCCCAGTCGAAATCTCTACCCAGAGTGATTCTACACCCTCACCAGTGCCAGCTATTTTTATTTCTTTAGCGCATGGCTTTAATTCAGGCTTTACATACAAACACACTCCTCCGCAAAGACGAGGCAATTAGTCGCCCGGCGACCAAATCTCCCCGAAGAGGCCAAAAAGTCAGTGCCTAAAATGCAGTTGCAATAGTTGCATCACAAAAAAGGAGAACTAAAGCCTAATTTAATATGGTTAGAAATGCTGCAATGTACAGTATATTCTGAACTCACTGTACCAGCCCAGAGGTTCAGCAGCCCTATGAGGGCCAGGCCACACAAGCAGATTCGGGGAGATTAGTCGCCCCAGCAACAAATCTCCTCTTTGGGGTGACAATCTCCCCGAGCTGCTTTCCCCCTGCCCTCCGCCAGCTAAAATGAAAATCGCCTGGGGGAAAGCACACGCATCGCTTCGTCTTCCAAAGTCGCACGAAGTTTCCTCGTGAGGCAACTACCGAAAACAAAGCGCCGCGTGTGCCTTCCCCCAGGGATTTTTATTTTAGCTGGAGGAGGGCAGGGGGAAGGCAGTGTGGCCAGACCCTAACAGTAATGATCACACCTTCAAAATCACCCCAGCAGAAATGCAAAATGCACTGCTGCTATGTTAAACTAATCTAGATGGATTACTACTGAGCCTTGGATTGTGATGTTTTTTATTATGTATATATATATATATATATATATATATATATATATATATACATACAGTATATTGTGTGTTGGTCCCTAAACTCAGGTAAGTGACAGCAGCCCAGAGCATGGGCTGGGAATGAGCAGAAAAGAAGATGGGGAGCTACTGCTACTAGTGATGGGCGAATCTGTGCAGTTTCGATTCGCCAATTTTTTTTTGACACGCTGGAAATTCCCAGCAAATTCGCCCCAGCATTACTAACTGCTACTACTGGGGGCGTTGGGCTGGTTCAAAACCCAAAACATTTAATGTACAGTATAACCTTTCTAGCCTAGTGTGTGAAGACATTGATATCAGTAACTCTAAGGCGGTGCTAGTGTCCAACTGGAAGGGGAAACATTGTTAAATCAATAATATCATTAGTAGATCATTCTGTTCTCAAGGCACAGGGACCCAGTGTTAATGGTGAAGGGAATTGAGATGAAGACGAATAGATTTGCCACGGTATAGACATACTCTTCGTTAAAATTTAAATCGAAACAAACATATAGGGTAGCCTAGTCGGCATCAACTTGCATTTGACATCAATAGTCCATTTCTGCATTGACAATTTCGTACAATGCCTTCAGGGTGACCTGTTAGGTGACTCTGACCCTTAGTGGGATTTCTTTCAGACATTATTATAGTAATTGTGGAAATAGTGAGGAATAGGAATCCTACTCAATATTACCTGTAATTAAGCTGGAAATGATTAAGGGAAGGATCAGCATCTTCAGCATCCTCATGAGAATGTCTCCTGGAAATGCTATCACCATGACGATATCAGGATGAATGGGGGAGGCCATCCGCAGCAGCCCCCCGGACACAGCTCCCATAATAACACCTGTCAGCAAAGAAACACAACTTTTAATGGATGGCTAGGACAAGGACTTGAATTATTTAATGTCCATCAAAGATCAGGATCCTGGAAAAGGTTTTCTGTACTCATAAAGTGCAATAGATGTGGACAAAACTAAATGCTATAGGGGTTATAGAGGCCTATGGTACAGATGAGAAGGAGGATATGATAAACAAGGCATTGCAACTTAACCTAAACCTCAGGGTCCAGGAGCCCCCTTGATGATGGTTAGTGCTGCTCTTACCAAATACTGTCAAGGAAAGCAGGAGGTTCCCTCGAATTTTGTCGCATATTCGCAGGCACGGCGACCGTGGGCGTGTCTCCTCTGTTACCAAATGGCTTTCGTGCATTCGTACCTCCACTTGCTTGGGCGTGTTGTTGGCACTGAAAAACACATTAGGCAGTTGCATCAGTGCCCATGTTGAGTCAATTTAATCATAACTCCTGCTTACCTGTAGGCTCAGTGAATCATCTCAATCCACTTAGCCTGAACCTCTTTTTCTATAGAGTAGAGTAGGGCGCCAGACCATGCAGGAATTCTGACCTCGACTATGGAAAATCAAACTAATAAAAAACAATATAAATAAATATGTCCAACCTACTTGTTTCTACAACTCCCTACACCCCTGCCAACCTTCTGGATGATGGCAGTTAATTCAAGCTGAAGATGTACGATAGGTTTGGACAATCAAAATGTATCAAACCAAGGCGTGTGACTCGAGAGCTTACAATCTACAGAATTGGCTTGGGTCTTAAACTCCACTGTCATATTTCAAGAACATGAGCTGGTGGGTACAGGGCTCCCCTGTCTTTACTGTCTGCCATAAAGTGTGTTCAGATGAAAGAGAATGAGCACTGCAATTAGGTGTACAATGTGCATATAATCTACTGATTGGATGGACCGTTATGTGTACTTAATTAGAACTGCCTGAAAGCAAGAGAGAGTAAAGGTAAAGAAAAATATGAGTAGAATATTCTAAGCAGCTACTGTTGTTGCATTAGAGCTCTCAGGTCATTCTAATATGTTGTAAATTCCCCATTAAACACATGTTTATATGCTAACAAATATTTTTACCTGAGAAAAAAGAGCCCTGACTATTTGGGAGCCTCTTGTGATTTATCAGGGAAAACAAAGCAGCACAGATGGACCCCAGGCACAAATAAGGAGACTTTGTCAATAAACAACAGTTTGAGTTATTTTGCTTAATTTAATTGTATGCGCTGAACAGCTGTCGTACATTTCAGCCATTACCATGGAAACGGGAAAAATATACATCAACGCGGATATTTACAGAATCTGTCAGAATGGATATTTATAGGATTTGGTTTCACACTGGGAAGGTGAGCGATTGTCAGCTCTTTTAGCAACTGGTGAAAATGGCAACTGGGCATTGTTGCAGTTCAACTGATTAGGCAAATCCAATCACTGGTATCATTACCAGAGCTAAATTCAGATCAATCAGTCATTTTCTCCCAGTCTATGTGTACATTTGCATCCTATGTCTTGTCTAACTCTCAGCGTCAGCTTATTATATGTGTTAACCACAAGGAAGCAGCTGTTTCAGAATGATGAGAAGAAAGTAGCACAGGAAGAAACAGCTATTTCTCAGAATGATTTTATTCTCATAAAAATACCCTGATTATAGTAGAAGAACGAACTGCGTGTACAGCTATTTATAAACCGTGGAAATTAGAGAAACTGGTCAAAATTGGGACATTTCTTAATTCTTACATCTCCAAACTTTTTTTTTTTGTTCTAGTTTCCTCTTGTATAGAAATAATTAACATTTAAAAAAAAATATTTGTCAGTGTTCTTTTGCCACTTGACCTGGGGAAATCCTTTTATTTCCAGTAGAGTGCCTGAAGAACATTTTTAGAGCGGAACCTCTGCAGCTTATGTTTTTTTAGTAACATTCCATGATTTCTTTTCTTTTTCTATTTGAAAATTGGGGTGCGGCATAATTATCAAGGGTTTCGAATTTCGAATTAAAAAAACTTTGAAATTCTAATTCAAAAAGACCAACCGAAATGAAAAAAGTGTTGTTTTTTTTGGTGTAATAGGTCCGTTTTCAATCGAATAGGTCTGTATTCGGCCAAATTGTATGAATCGCAGGAATAGCAAATTTGATCAAATTCGATTCAAAGTTTTTCCCAAAAAAAACATAGATTTTTCAAAGTCCACCAACTGACTCCAAGTAGGTTCTAGGAGGTCCCCCATAGGCTACAACAGCCATGATAAATTTCGATATTCGAATTTTTTAATTTTTTTTCATATTCGAATCGAATTTAGACTATTGCCTATTCAAAGTACACAAAATATAGCTCAAAATTTTCATTCGAAAATTCACCTCGACCTCTGATAAATCTTCCTCTAAGATGACAGAGCATTGCATTAACCTCAGACATGCCAGTAAGATGACTGTAAAAAAATGGATTCACAGCATGAGAACTAGAGGCCTGGGGCGCTGCTGCCATGAGGCAAGTTGAGAAACTCGCCTCAGGTGACAAAAGCCCGCAAGTTACGGGGTCGGGGGGCAAAAAGCTGTTCCTGGTAACTTTAGGAGCCAAAATTCTAATTTTTAAATCCGAATTTCAGGTCTGCTAGTGTGGAGAGTGCTTTTGTGATTCGGTCCCCACACACCTGCTGCACTGCGAGGGAGGACGGCATCAGCTTCGGACTGGTGGCCCAGGGCCCACCAGGACTGCGGCCTCAGGGGCCCCCCACACCATCCCCCAAGGCAACCCAGTCACAGAGCCCTTTCTCCCCCCCAAGCCATCCCAGCCGCAACTCACCACTTCTGCCTACCCCTAGTTCCGGTCCTGGAGGTAAGAGCAGTGGGGAGTGGGGACAGCATCAGCTGCAATTAATTAAGTAATTAAGCCCAGATGTGCCAGTAAGATTGCTGAAGAACACTGCATTAAAGAAGAAGGAAAGGCTAAAACTAAGTAAGATTTATCAGAAAGGTCTATACAAATACACCAGTAAACCCTCAAAGTAATGCTGCTCTGAGTCCTCTGTCAAAAGAAACACCACATTTCTTTCCTTCTATTGTGTACTCATGGGCTTCTGTATCAGACTTCCTGTTTTCAGCTTAAACCTCCAGGGCTAGGGCTTGAGCATGCTCAGTTTGCTCCTCTCTCCCTCCCTCCTCCCCTCCCTGCTGTAATCTGAGCCCAGAGCTATAAGTGAGCAGGGAGAGACTCAGGCAGGAAGTGATGTCATACCAAGCTAATATGGCAGCTGCTATCCTAAACAAACAGAGAGAGTTTCTAGAGCTGTTTATTCAGGTATGGTAAAGCATTCTGCAGAATAAATATAGTGTTATAGCTGGTACTATTGTGGCTAATCTATTGGCAATAAACTGCTTCGATAGCTTTCCTTCTCCTTTAATTTGAGATATGGCAGTAAGATTGCAAAAGGCCCAGATGTGCCAGTGTACCAAATTGATGGGGATGCACCAAATCCAGAATTTGTTCTGGGAGTCAGGCAAATTCTAGTATTTATGCAAGATTTCAGAATCAGGTTTTGGATTTGGGCTGAACCCTAGTTATTATATGACTATACAGTGCTGGACCACTAAACCTGACCCAATGTAAGACTTTTTAAAAATCTCCTCAAATTTGAATAAAAACGGTTTAGGGTTTGGATTTGATTGGACATTCAATATTAAGCCAAATCCAAAATGTATGGATTTGGTGCATCCCTATCAAATATTGATCATTGAATTGACCTTGATCATAACAGTGACATCACTATAGAAAAAACGATTTTTGCAAAAGATTCATTAATGGTCGAGCTCAGGTCTGGTTCAACTATGTTGTCGCTTACATAGTTCCAGGCAGCAGTATACCTGACACTAACTTTACAATTGTAAAAACATTTGCAAATTCATTTACAATCAGCAATTTTGCAGACACTAAATTTCACCCCCCCATCACACCAAAGTGACACCACTCTCTCGCACTCTACATACCATGTGCCATCAACCTAAAATCTAAACTGCACAGATGCAGAAAAAAATATATGTATGGTAATGAAAAATCAAAAAAATAAACCAGGAAGAGCAACACTTTACATGGAGACTTTAATCCTAACTTCTCCTTTAATGGTCAAATATAATTTCTGCAAGGAGAGAGTATAAACTAATTGCATTGCTACTGCCTGATAAGGTAAGAATTATTGTGGATGGTTCTATTATAGAGAAGAACTCTATAGAAGAACTATAGAAAAGGCCCGGACTGGCAATCTGTTGGTTCTGGCAAATGCCAGAGGGGCTGCTATAAGGTGCCATAGAAATTCAGTATTTAGTGGGCTGGTGGGGCTGTTTGGGCCTCTTTTTGTGGGCTGATTGGGCCACTGTGTACCTGAAATGCCAGGGCCTATTCCAGGCCTGGAAGAATGGATGTGCTTTAAGCATGACCGTACTGGACACGACATGCAAATGAGCATTTTGGGTAAGAACATTTCAAGTATGACAGAACACGCTGACAAGTAGTCTCTGCCCAAGTGCCTTTACAGTAAATCTGAACTGACTAATTACACGAGCCTCCCAGTCTTGTTTATTGTGAAGCCTGTGACTGTTCATTAGCAGTTACTGCCGCTTCATTTATTGACATGGTCAATAACTAACAAATAATTATCACTTGCTTATGACACCCTCCACCCCAACTCCACCACCACCACTAACCGAAAATGGATGTTGGCATCAAATACAACTGTGATTAAGGGGTTCTCCAACCTGAAATTGTTATGCACATTGAGGCTGGAATTTTGGCATGGGCTCACCCAGGAGGGCTTATAAAGAAATTAAATCCAGAATCGATCACTTCACAATGGAATATTGGGTTGCAATATCCTGTGAGCATAAAGGGAGATTTAGCAAAGGTCGAATTTTAAAGTTATGTGAATTATTTTTTATTCTAATAAATTTGAATGAACTCAAATGGGAGGTTACTTAAGAAAAAACTTGAACGTCTAACATTTGATCGAATGCAAAAGATCCAAAAATTCAAATAGAATATGAATCGAATTCAAATCGAGTTTTCCTCCGAAAAAAACTGGAATGTCAGGACGGTCATTAACATCTTCAAGTGGTTCAACGGACATTGACTTGTACTTGAACTCGGCAGGTTTTAGATAGCGAATTAGAACTGTTTCCAGGGTTGAGATGTGATAAATCTCAAATTTGAATTCAAATTCGATTTGGTGGTTTAAAGTTCGAATTTGCGAGTTTTGACCAAAAAAAATTTGAAAATTCGAATTTACCTTTCAAACCTTAATAAATCTGAGATCCTCTATTGTCCTAGACATGAGCCCACCCTAAAACAAATGTGGAGTTCCCCTTAAAAATTTCTTAAATATTTACGTGTAACAATTGCAACTTTTAAACATAATCCCACTTTAAAATATGAAAAAACATCAGTGTTTTGCTTTTTTTTAAATAACTTTTCGGCATACAGGATATGATGTCACTGGCATAAGATTATGGAGGATGCAGCTTCATTTTATCAGTTCACCAGGTATTACCTCACTAGTGAATTGTCCTCTACACCTGTTAGTAAATTGCTGATGTCCCAGAGGTGCTAGCGATGGCCACTTCGCCCTTTTAGTAAAACTGCCCCCAGTATATCAATACAAGTGTGAAATCACCCTTTAACCCTATCTTGGCCAAAATAGGCCTTTCCAGTTAGTTAAGATAGCACCAGGCTCAGATTTGTGCAAAGGCCACAAAGGCCCAGGCCTAGGGAGGCAGAATTTAAGGGGACGGCACGCCGTCCAACCCCATTTGCTAATATGATATTTTTTTTAATTTCTTGTACGCCAATCCAGACCCAATGATGAAAATTTGTACATGTGGATGAATGAAGGGGACAGGGGCGATGAATGGCAACGGGTCTAGGGGTGCCCTGCTATGTAAATCTGGCCCTGGATAAAACATTGGCCACATTGTACACAGGATTCAGCTTCTAGGGTTGCCACCTTTGCTGATGGCTGATACACATTTTAAAGGGGAAGTAAAGAGAATAAAAATACTGCAAGCAGCTATAACACCTTTATATAAGTGTACATGTACAATGTGTCTCAGGCCCGGACCGGCAATCTTTGGGTTCAAGCTTGAGGAAAGGGCCAAAGAGGGCCTGAAACGTTGCTGTATCCAGATTGTTGCCATGTATATCTAATAAAGGCTTTTTATTCACAATACTGACCGGTGCTGTGCTTCAAGTATCTTACAATATGTGAATGGATGGTGGCCATTAATCGCACGTGCACTGGAAATTCTCCTTTATAAAGGTAACAGTGGAGCTGAATCAACCAAGTTTACAAATCTGTGGGTTCTGGCAAATGCCAGAGGGGCTGCTATAAGGTTCCATAGAAAGTCAGTATTTAGTGGGCTGGTGGGGGCTTTTTGGACCTCTGTGTGGGCTGATTGGACCTCTGTGTACCTGAAATGCCAGGGCCTATTATGATTCTCAGTTCAGACCTGTGTCTCATTCGCCAATGCCTTCTCTCTCTCTCCACACAGTGTTGTCACTGGCGCTCATATGCTGGGCACTTACACTTTCCTAGAGCAGAGGGTACATGCAGTGGTGTAACAAGATATTTCCTTGTGAGGCAACTTCGGGCGACTTCAGAAAATGAAGTGCTCCAAGTGCCATCCCACAGGCAATTTACATTCTAGCCGGCGGGAGGCAGTCGCTCCGAAGAAGAGGAGATTTGTCGCGGGCTACTAATCTTCCCGAATCTGAGCGTGTTCTCTGACCCTAAAGACATTTTTACAACAGTCTGTGAGCAGCCCCCTCTATACAAAATATACATGTATATTGTTTTTCTGAACATCTCCCTATCCCACTACTTGTAAGTCAGATAGGGATACAGACATTTTTATGGGCATTCAAAAGCAAGGACAAAAAAAAAAAAAAGAAAAGAAAAGATATACAATGACAAAACCAGGCATTTGTTGTTATCCTTCCATCTCATTACATGCCTTGCTGGCCTCTACTGTGCTACTAGATAGCCAGCGCTTTCATCACATACACAAACTGGGCTGATTTCCGATCTGCCATTGGCTGCGAAAGCCTGACTACAACTCCCTGCCAAGCCTTGTTCTGCTAGAATGAATCTAATTCATGGCTGTCTCCTGGGTATGAATGAGAAGCTGTGAGAGCTGATGGGAGATACTCTGAATTACACTGCCAGTGGAGGCTAATAGAGGGTCACTGCGCTCCAAGCTGATTTCGTTATCTACTAAAGGGATTGAGGCTTACGGAAAGACACCACCGATTACATTTTATACGAGGGATCCCAGATCCCCATTGGGGTTGAACGTTTCCTAAGAAGCAATGGTGGGATGTCAGATTTAAAGATGAAACTATGGCTGAATAGCTACAGTATTATACACCAATGCTGTGCGTGGGATTTAGCTCACAAGCATGAAGCTTCCTTCTGAATATGTAGTGCCAGATCAGACCTACTCTGTGCTTGCCCTAAGAGCTGCCCCTCTATGAGTGCTGGAGAAAGGTTTGGAGGAATATATATATATATACAGAAATGATTATCAGAGTGCAGATGAGGTTTATTTGGGTCCAAAAGGCTTAGCGTATGCCTTTTATCCTCTTTCCCAGCTGCACCTCTTCTCTGTGTGAAATGTGCCACAGCAATCGTGCCATCTGCTATGGGGCTGCTCACGGAAGGCAAATTCCAGTAACTAACATTTCAGGGCCATGTTGTCATATAGACTGCAGTGTTTATTCAGTGGGATTAATGATTTCTTCCCTTAAACCCATATAGAGATGAAAGGAATAATGTCCAACAGTGGACAGCATATTGGGAAAGGTTAACAGCACAGTAAAGCTGGTGTTTACATAATAGAATGCTCTTAAAGGAGATATATGAAAGCTCCTTTACTAATATCACAAGAGCAAAATTGTATGCCACAGGGATCATTCATTGAGCACTTGTCCCCTGGGAATTGCTGCACTTTGCACCTTGTGTCAGATTAAAAGTTTGGCACATGGTGAAGATGGTGCAAAGATAGACAGGGGCAAATACAGGGCTTCCTAACAACTTGTGCCCACTGGCCCACATGCCGACCCAGACTATAACTACCAGGGGTGCTCCATTGGGTGGGGGATGCAAGAAAGGGGGCCTGGGTACACATTCTTTAACAAGGTTCAGGTGACAGTAGTTATGCCACTGCCATGTCTCATGAATGCCAAATACAGGTAGTGCTGGATTAATAGGAATGACATTGGGATAGGAAGACACAATCCAAGGGCCAAGGTGCAAAGTGAAAAAACGTGGCCCTTTACTCCTGTTTTTTTAATCAACTTGGGGGAAGCAGTTTTACTTGCATTTGTTACTTCCTTATCTGAAATCTATATTGTGTTAAAATAAAGCACAGTAGCAAGTGGCATGCAGTTTCTGTACCGCTTCCACTCTTCTAGGGGGTCACCAGTATGGAGTATTTGGTGGGGTAGGATGGTGCTTTCCTTAGCTAAAGCGAAGGAAGATGAGGCAGAGCATACTCCTGAAGATTATATAGCGAGAACCCCTGGTGCCCAGTGTTAAGAGTCCGGCGACCTCCAATATACAATCAAGTAGTGAAACACTGGCACACAAGGAACTTCATGCAGGGTTACCCCTTGCTAGTTTATTAGGTGCTTTCCTTAGCTAGACACTGCACAGGCAGAAGAAGTATCAGACCCATTTCATTGCAATGCCTAGAGCTTCATCTCTGGATCGCTTTTTTTGTTCCAGGGTGGAGACTATCCAAAATAAAGCTATTTACGTTGTAAAGTAAACTTCCCCTTTTCTATTTTGTGCAATGAGGTCAGGCTGTAATGGCAGGAGGTGGTGGGCGACAAAGACCTTTCAAAAAAAATTCCAGACCTTACAGGTTACCCTGAGGAGCACAAGAGACCCATGAAATCTGGGAAAAGGGAGCAGGAAGCCATAGTGTTTAGAGGCCTCAGTCCTGCGGATGGTGATAAATTATTGAGAGCACAATCTGTCCCTTTCCTAAAACCTTTACCCTGAGTGAGCCCAAAGATCTTTATTTATGCTGTGCCTGCCATGAGCACGTTTGATTTATGGAGTCCCTTTCCCCCTCACTGGCAGCTCGTACATCTTTACCGCTTTATACATTCCTATCCTGACACTTGTGTATTTGCTAAGGGAGCTCGGGAGAAAGGAAACATTTATACAGGAAGTTATATATCCACATACATCGGCCTGTAGTCTGCAGTGCAGGCTCTCGTATATTCATAGGCACCAAAATACAGTCATTTATAGAAAGGATCCTAAATATCATTGGGTATTTTCATCAGTCTCTTCCTTTCCCAGGTTTATCACAATGTATTGCCCTGCATTCACCCCAATCGTAGTATATAATCACTGCCCCTGTTTCCTGATATAGTTTTTGGGGGGATGGGGTAGTTGGACAAAGTCCTATTGTTGTTTTTGTTTTAAAGAAGTTATTTGAGGAAACTTCCCGTCCCTGGTCACATCATGGTTGGCCTGAAAGAAAGGGAGTCTGGATATTCTAAATCTTTTCTTAAAGCACATACGTAAGCCTGGGCATTTCAAGTTAAAAATGCTGCTTTGAAGAAATCAGGCAATTTTTAACTATATATTATTTACAATTAGTGTTGCCACCCAGCCGGTATTTTACCGGCCTGGCCGGTAAAACACCTGCGAAGGCCGGGGCCGGTATTACAAATTTACCGACAATGTAGCTGCCGGTAAATTTGTAATACCCTTAAAAAGACCCCTCGGCCTGCCCCAAATCCCCTGTAAAAACGTAGCTTTTGTGACTTTTGTCGCCGTCTTGAAATGTTGGCGCCGTGGCCATGCCCCTTTTACGGCACGGCACCGCCCCTTTTGATGTCACACCCGCCCCTTTTTGTTCCCGCCCCCCACCAGGCCGGTAAAACAATTCGGAAAAGGTGGCAACCCTATTTACAATATATTATTACAAAAAGTAAGAGAATGGTTGGGGCAGTGACATTTGGCTGGCAGTCTGTTGACATTACTCAGTGAGTGTGTGTGTGACTAGGGAATAGTAGGAGGAACCAAGAGTAATCAGACAGTTTGATTAGCACAGCACCATATGGATAGGAAGAGCCAAATCCACAGGGGCTGCAGTAAAGAGCCAAGTTTGTATGTTTTTTGGTACAGATTAATATGCCCTGTGCTGGCTGCTGGAAACCAGAGGAAAGGAGTTTTCAGAACAAGTAATATAATAAAACAAATATGGCCCATGAGAGACAACTCCCTTCTGGAGGGGTGATTTTTGGCCTTGACCTGTCATGCCCAGAACCTGCCCGTTATGCTCCACCTGTGCCAAATTGTACACAAACATTACTTGCTATGCCATTACTACCAGTACACCCATACAAATCTGGAAGACTCCCTAAAAATACAGGAGAGTTATTTAAAATTTCTGCCCAAACACTACTGCATGTTCCAGTAATGCAACTGTTACACTCACAGTGTGTTGCAAATATGCTACAAATTCATATATTTCAGCTTTACTTTGTGCATTGTGTCACTGGCGCTTATGAGATCCCTCCTGAAGTTTAATTTACAGTTTTCAGACCCCATCAAATATACGGTCAAATTATATGTTCATACGTCATTTATAGGTTATATGGTAACATATTAACATAGTAAGTTAGGTTGAAAAAAGTCACATGTCCATCAAGTTCAACCTTTTTACTTTTTTTAACATGCCTAACTGCCAGTTGATCCAGAGGAAAACAAAACAAACCCATCTGAAGCCTCTCCAATTTGTCTCAGAGGGGGGAAAAATCCTTCCTGACTCCAAAACGGCAATCGGACTAGTCCCTGGATCAACTTGTAATATGAGCTATCTCCCATAACCCTGTATTCCCTCACTTGCTATAATGTGTATAAATATGGGGTGTTTAAAGGAGAACTAAAGCCTAAATAAAGAAGTAGCTAGAAATGTTGAACATGATGTTTTGTGCTTCTGTACCAGCCCAAGGCAACCAGAGCCCTTTAGCAGTAAAGATTTGTCTCCAAAGATGCCCCAGTAGCTCCTCATCTTCTTTTCTGCTGATTCACTGCACATGCTCTGTGCTGCTGTCACTTACTGAGCTTAGGGACCCACTCACAATATACAGTACACATAGAATAGAAATGTCACAATATAAAGCTGATTAGTAATTAATACAGATAATTACTACATGGCAGCACAGAAAGCAGTACAATTAGCATCAGAATTTAATAATCAGCCCTGTAGCATCAGCTTATATTACAGACCAACCTCATTTTCTGCTGGATAATTAGTGACGATCCCTAAGCTTAGCTTCTCAACAGCTGCTCAGAGTCCACTGAGCATGTGAGTGTCACAGACACTTTCCAAGATGGTGACCCCCTGTGACAAGTTTGAAGTCCTGGATCATTGCTGCTATTGACAAGCTGAAACATCAGGATGGTGCAATAAGTTCAGTATATTAAATATGGCATTTTTTCGTCACAATGATTTTAAGGTTTAGTTCTCCTTTAAAGTTTCAGCACTTCCCTCTGTAACTACACCAGATTCGAGGATACAGCAATTCCATGGTTCTCACGTAAACCACCAAAAAAACTATGACAGAACATTTACATTTGCTATGTAAATAAAAATATATGTTATTGGGACTCCATGATGCAAAACTTATTTTTTTCCAGTCCCAAAATATCCTAGAAGACATGTAGGGGGGAGTTGAATAATGTCTGCGTTTGTGTTGGGACACAGGCCAATATCCCTCTCTGCCCAAAGGAGTTAACATGGGTTTGCTGTGGCCATTGGTATGAACTCCACCGGTGTTTTTCAATTGATGAAATAGCACCCGAATTCCAGTCATTAGTTTTAATAGAAACCACCTGTCACCAGGAGCGACTGTCAGATTTTGGCCAAAAAATGCTCATTAAAGGGGTAGTTCACCTTTTAATATGTTATAGAATGGCTACTTCAAAGCAATATTTAAACTGGTCTTCTTTTTTATGGTGTTTTAATTATTTGCCTTCCTCTGACCCCTTCCATACCCTGTAATGCCGCAAATGTATTGATGTTGCTACTTTGTATTATTATTTCTATTCAGGGCCTCTCCTATTCATATTTCTGTCTCTTCTTCAAATCAGTGCATGGTTGTTAGGGTAGTTTGGACCCTAGCAACCAGATGGCTGAAATTACAAACTGGAGAGCTGCTGATCTAAATAACTCAAAAAACACAAATAAAAAATGAAGACCAATTGCAAGTTGTCTCAAAATATCACTATATCTCACTAAAAGTTAAAGGGATACTGTCATGGGAAAAAAAAATTTTTTTTCAAAATGAATCAGTTAATAGTGCTGCTCCAGCAGAATTCTGCACTGAAATCCATTTCTCAAAAGAGCAAACAGATTTTTTTATATTCAATTTTGGAATCTGACATATTGACAGTTTCCCAGCTGCCCCAAGTCATGTGACTTGTGCTCTGATGAACTTCAATCACGCTTTACTGCTGCACTGCAAGTTGGAGTGATATCACCCCCTCCAGCAACCTACCAACAGAACAATGCGAAGGTAACCAGATAGCAGCTCCCTAACACAAGATAACAGCTGCCTGGTAGATCTAAGAACAACACTCAATAGTAAAAATCCATGTCTCCCTGAGACACATTCAGTTACATTGAGAAGGAAAAACAGCAGCCTGTCAGAAAGCATTTCTCTCCTAAAGTGTAGGCACAAGTCACATGACCAGGGGCAGCTGGGAAACTGACAATATGTCTAGCCCCATGTCAGATTTCAAAATTGAATATAAAAAAATCTGTTTGCTCTTTTGAGAAATGGATTTCAGTGCAGAATTCTGCTGGAG
Organism: Xenopus laevis; assembly: GCF_017654675.1. Taxonomy (NCBI): domain Eukaryota; kingdom Metazoa; phylum Chordata; class Amphibia; order Anura; family Pipidae; genus Xenopus; species Xenopus laevis. The sequence goes on from NC_054378.1 coordinate 15,740,444, forward strand.
TAGCACTAGTAACTGATGCGTTTGGAAAAAAATATGTTTTCCGATGACATCCCTTTAATTCAAAGATATAGACCCCGTTAATATTAACAACAGGCTCCCTACACCGAGTTTGGGTGCTACTTTTCTGGCTTGAAAATGCCAGGGGAGAATACGTCCCATCTCTTCAGTTTTATGTATAATAATCCTTAAAGTGACTTGAGAGATAAAAACCTCTTATAAGCCAGGGCTTCTGGGTGCACATATGGCTGCAAGGCTGTGTTCTATCAGAATCCATATGCTTTAGTTCTGAAACTGTTCTGTGCTACTCCATAAAGGGGCAATCCACCAGTTTAACAAAAAGTCTCAGGTTGGGCTCAGTGCCAACATTAAGGGGCCCATTCACCAAGCTCGAGTGAAGGAATAGAGGAAAATAGAGGAAAAATAGTTTGATTTTCGAATGTTTTTTTTTGGCTACTACGACCATCGAATTGGCTATTTCGACCTTTGACTACGACCTTCGACTTTGTTCGAATATTTGACCATTCGATAATCGAAGTACTGTCTCTTTAAAAATTTCTTCGACCCCCGAGTTCGCCACCTAAAACCTACCGAGGCCAATGTTAGCCTATGGGGAAGGTCCCCATAGGCTTTCTAAGGTTTTTCTGATCGAAGGATAATCCTTTGATCGATGGAATAAAATCCTTTGAATCATTCGATCGAACGATTATTCCTTTGATCTTTCGATCTAAGGAATTGCGCAAAATCCTTCGACTTCGATATTCGAAGTCGAAGGATTTTAATTCGGCAGTCGGATATCGAGGGTTAATTAATCCTCGATATTCGACCCTAGGTAAATGTGCCCCTACCTGTCAACTCGACAACTCTTTATTGTATCAGATGCTTATCTGGCCAGGTATGGAATTGAAATGGCCTCCTTATGGGTATCATACCAACATTATCCCTGCATAAACCAAAGGGGGTGATTAAACAGTTAATAACATGGAACAGAAGAAATCTGGATTCCTTTATTCAGAGCACATGCATTATGTATACAGAACAAAGCAACGGCTTACAAGTAGAATTGATGGAGGATTTACCAAATCTAAACCCTAAAGTGACTTTAAGGATTATCATACATGTAGCCCTGAAATCTGCTCATATTTCTCTAGGCATAATGGACTGGGACTGGAACACTGGGGAATAATCAGAGCAGATTATATGGATAAAACATTGCTCATCTGTTTGTTAGCAGATATCATTGTAGACATTCTATTTGGGCGCATATGGAAACGGCTGGCCCTTTAAATGTATATTATTTCTATGTAAGTAGAAAGGTTTGCTGAGCAGGAAGGCTGTTGCTACTTCTCACATGAACAGCCAATGAGAGCTGTGTTTCGGCAGTTGCCATTGCCCTGATTGGACATTCATAGTGCCCTGAGAGACTGTGGTCATTCTCATCTCAAGAACCAATTTCCCTTCAGAAGATCTTAACAAACAGGGGTGCTTCGCCAATGAGGCAAGTTGAGGCTGTCGCCTCAGGCGGCAGTGCCCCACTAGGTACCAGGGGCAGCAAAAATGCTACTCCTGTTACTTTAAGAGTGAATTTCTGGGGTAGGGGGGGCAGCAGCAACTGCTGCTGCCTCAGGCAGCAGAGGGGCCAGGATCGCCCCTGTTAACAAATACACTGAGGTCACAAACCACCTGCTGATCCTATTTAACACTTGCTCACAGGTAGATAAACGATTAAACCCAGTTACACAAAATGTAACTATAACCCCAAGATGACTTTCATTCTGTGTTCTGCTTCTCCAGAGCATTATTCCTCTCATCCACTCACCACCAGCACCAGCAAACACACAGACTCACTTCCCAGGGCAGAGTTATATATATATGTAGGTAAGGAACACATCTGCCTCACATATTCCAATCCCATCTTAGTGCTGGTGAGGCTTCTATGGCAAAAGGGGTTGTAAAATGATAATTTATTTGAATAAAACAGGGATGTGCAACTGCAGCCCTCCTACTATTACATTAAAACGTCAAGTATCCACAGACTATAATTTCCCAATTTACTATACCTGCTATCCCACAGCCACAGCCTGCTATCCCACAGAGACTATTATCCCACTGTTACTATAGGCACCATCTCTCCCTACTATACCTGCTATCCCACAGTCACACTCCCTTCCCAGAGACTATTATCCACTGTTACTATAGGCACCATCTCTCCCTACTATACCTGCTATCCCACAGTCACACTCCCTTCCCAGAGACTATTATCCCACTGTTACTATAGGCACCATCTCTCCCTACTATACCTGCTATCCCACAGTCACACTCCCTTCCCAGAGACTATTATCCACTGTTACTATAGGCACCATCTCTCCCTACTATACCTGCTATCCCACAGTCACACTCCCTTCCCAGAGACTATTATCCCACTGTTACTATAGGCACCATCTCTCCCTACTATACCTGCTATCCCACAGCCACACTCCCTTCCCAGAGACTATTATCCACTGTTACTATAGGCACCATCTCTCCCTACTATACCTGCTATCCCACAGTCACACTCCCTTCCCAGAGACTATTATCCCACTGTTACTATAGGCACCATCTCTCCCTACTATACCTGTTATCCCACAGTCACACTCCCTTCCCAGAGACTATTATCCCACTGTTACTATAGGCACCATCTCTCCCTACTATACCTGCTATCCCACAGTCACACTCCCTTCCCAGAGACTATTATCCCACATTTACTATATGCACCATCTCTCCCTACTATACCTGCAATCCCACAGTCACACTCCCTTCCCAGAGACTATTGTCCCACTGTTACTATAGGAATTTTCTCTCCCTACTATACCTGCTATCCCACCGTCACACTCCTTTCCCATAACCCATAACAAATTATATGTTGAATGTCCTTAAGAATAAAGTACCTGTTTGGGATGGCCTGGATCTGCCTCATGATTGAGAATGAGAGTACAAGATTTGAAGCATTCAGGTCCTGACTGACGTTGGAGCCTTGGCCATGTATTGGAGCTCCTGGGACACGGTTGGTTATGAGCACATGGAGGGGTGAATCCTGAGTGTGAGATCAGAGCTGGCGTTTCAGTGCTGATGATCTCTGCTGATGTAGTTGGATGTAGTTGGAGCAGCTGGGCATTCAATACTTGTTTTCTACATCTATTTTTTACTGCACCTTGGGAATATTTCTGAAGCTGAGTCGTTGCAGCTGTAATTACTCCCTGGAGGAGCCTGTGCCTATAGTTCGAATCATACGTGCACCAGACTCCCCTCTTTCTGGATTCTGCTCAGTGCAACCTGCCTGTGTGCACCGCCTGAATTACACATCACATTAATAGTGATTTTTGGCACTTTACAAACTTTTGCCTATTGGGGACACCCCATATGAATTTGTTTGGTCAGTTGGCCATGTCACATAGACAAACAGTACAATGGGCTGGGATAGGAAATGTTGGGGCTCAGTTTAGGTAAAGCAATGGGCTGGACTTACGGGTAAACAGGTATAGCTCATTTTGTAATTTAAATGAACATAATGTATATTGGATAATCTGACCTAGAAAATGTTTGCCTTAGCTCCCCTAAAACCTTGTGCTCCAAGTGTCTGTGGGTATTTGAGAGCAACCACATGTAATTGGACAATTCTCAGGCTGTTTTTAGTTTGCCCACATTTGGTTTCAGAAGGGTAATGTACAAAATGTGCCTAATATACACATGGTCTAGTAACCAATAGCAACCAGGCAGCATCTAATCTACTGGTCACCTGTCTGAAAGAAAATCCCGCTAAGCTTGATTAAATGTTACACCTTTTCACACAATTACCTGACACAGGAATAAGTGACGTCACAATAGAGGGAGCACATCTGGTGGCCACAAAAGGAATTCATGACATAGCAATGGGGGTAGACCCATCTTCCAGAATCCTTTGCACCTGGGGCAGTTTGATTTCCGGGGTTAGAGCGATCGTTGAGGTGTTGACAGCCGAGGGTATGATGGGCATAAAGAGCAGGAAGCTCAGACAGACAAGAGCTCCAAAATGGGACATGCTTGGAATTTCTAGCAACCCTGCCGAGACAATGGATGATTTTTTTCCGGAGACGGCAGAATATAAAAGTTCATTGAGATGTGCCAGGGCACTAAGTGGCAGGATGTTTATTACTGTTTATAACCTGCAATGTACTGATGAGCCCTCTGTGTTCTTTCTATCCCTGTGGGAATTAGCAGTCAGGGCAATACAGGGAGGTTGGCACGGCCAGAGAAGGGCATTGTCCCTGTTAGCACCCCAGCGTACTTGCTATGCACACTGGCATAGTGAGGGCCCCATTATGTGGATGATTGTGAGTTCCCATGGAAAGGGCATTTTGCTTAAGGTTTTTGTTTTTTTTTTTAACTTGTGCCAGGTGGCCCAGACTGGGACGATGGTATAAACGTTGCTGTATAAAAGCCTCATTCTTTCCCTTTCATCTCTTTATATATTTGGTAACATTTCATTCCTAATGATCTCCTGTCGGGCCAATAATACAAAGCGGCTTCCTACTTCCATTGGTTGCCGTCTTGTGTTTGTAAGGGCCAGTTACCCTGGGAATGAGATTTGCCTTTTTGTCAGAACTGGAGCTGCCATTGTGCTTGCACTGACATACATGCAGTGGCTTCATTCATTTTATAAAAAACACATATATATATATATATATATATATATATATATATATATATAACCGGCACTCACGATAGTTCGGTATTTTCTGCCTGGGTGTCAACCACATAATCGGTAGTAATATAGTCATAGTAAGAAGTTGCACTCACAGGACTTAACAGCAAAAATTATAAAGTTTTTTATTATCAAGGCGCAACTAACGTTTCGGCTGACTCCTTTCTTTGAGAAAGGCTGTGGAGTCAGCCGAAACATTAGTTGCTATAGTAAAAAAAACGTTTGACTTTTTTGCTGTTAAGTCCTGTGACTGCGACTTCTTACTATGACTATATATACAGTATATATACATATCTGTCTATGTCTAAAGACAGACATACACCAGACCAAAAAAATGACAGTAGTATTTCCAGGTATCAATCATATGATGTATTACTACCAATCAGCAACTGCAGCAGTTTGAGAGCCATAAAGCAGCCCTGTGACAGCAACTGGCTCAGCTTTACTCTGGAACTGATAGTATTATATTATTAAATCAGTATTGAAAGAAGTTTTAATTCACCAGCAGCTGGAGAGTCACCCGGCCTATCCCATTTCACACTGAAAACTATAGAGACCAGAATTTATTCAATCTCCCCGCTAGCCTCGTAATTAATCTGGAGCTGATGGCAGACCGTTTCCATGGAAATCCCATCTGTATTGATACAGACCTTACGCTTTATTTCTGTAAATGTGATATATAAAAGATATGTGTTATATAGAAACATGATGGCGTAGAAAGAACACATTCAGCAAGAACAGCCCCCTAAGTTTGCTCATAGTCTGTACAGAGAGATCCCATAAACCTATGGCAGCATAGGTATTCCCTGTACTAAGCACAATTCAGCAACAGCCCCCTCAGTTTGACCATAAAAAAACACAAGGCTATTATAAGGGATAATGTACCCCCTACTGTAAATGATAAGGCTATTAGAAGTCGCTGAGGGGTTCTGTGATCATATAAAGGCACAAGACTGCAGGCTGAGTTATACAGGGAACTCTGAGTATCACTCATATATTATAAGGGATAATGTACCCCCTACTGTAAATGATAAGGATATCAGAAGTCACTGAGGGGCTCTGTGACCATATAAAGGCACAAGGCTGCAGGCTGAGTTATACAGGGAACTCTGAGTATCACTTGTGTATTATAAGGGATAATGTACCCCCTACTGTAAATGATAAGGAGATTAGAAGTCACTGAGGGGTTCTGTGACCATATAAAGACACAAGACTGCAGGCTGAGTTATACAGGGAACTCTGAGTATCACTCATGTATTATAAGGGATAATGTACCCCCTACTGTAAATGATAAGGATATTAGAAGTCACTGAGGGGTTGTTCTGTGACCATATAAAGGCACAAGGCTGCAGGCTGAGTTATACAGGGAACTCTGAGTATCACTCATGTATTATAAGGGATAATGTACCCCCTACTGTAAATGATAAGGATATTAGAAGTCACCGAGGGGTTTTGTGACCATATAAAGGCACAAGGCTGCAGGCTGAGTTATATAGGGAACTCTGAGTATCACTCATGTAGTATGAGGTATATTGTAAATGATAAGGATATTAGAAGTCAGTGAGGAGTTTTGTGACTCAATGTGACTGCTTCCAAGTTGCTTGTTTTATGACCCCCCAAAAGGGTTTTAATTATCAGATTTAAGTCTGTTCCAATTGTGCAGCAGCCTTGTGCCATGGTAGGACGTTCATCTGGAGTAGACATATTACACATCTGCTTTAATCCCAGGTGTATAGGGAGCCAAAGACCTAGAGCCAAACTGTGAGAAGGGGTAACCTTTTGTAGTTTTATGCAAGAGGGACCCCTATGGTGCTGAAGGCCCAGGCACAACCCCTTTCTGCTCTTCCCCTAAACGATCCCTGCTGGAATGTGTTGCAAGTGACAAGCTTGTATCCAGAATGCACAAACCCCTCCTGTAATACTAAGTGGCTTTGTGGTGTATTTTCCTGAGCAGAGAATGTAAATGATCTCTCTTCCTGGAGCAGAATTGACACTTTCCCTTTGATCCTCATCTAATAAAGTGAGCACAGGTACCAAGAAGATGGACAGCGCTGCCTGATTCTTTCTACATGAGCTGTCATACAGCAACAGCCTCCGGAATGGCTTTCAAGTGGGAAAATTGGATGTCAGAGAAAATAAATCAATTGCTGTTTCACACGTCTGCCAGTGACGCACCATGTGTTTTGTACCAATATCATGGACCTAGAGCTTTAAACACTAATATATATCCATAAACATATACCCATACTGTACATAATGTTTCATCTGCATCCCCTGCAAAAACTAGGTTTCCCAAAGCTGAATTAGGGAAGAAAGATGGACACCATCCCTTAAGAGGGATATAAATGAGCTGGAGAGAGTGCAGAGACTAAGTGCAACTAAATTGGTTAGAGGGACGGAAGAGTTAAATTATGAGGGTAGACTGTCAAGGTTGGGGTTGTTTTCTCTGGAAAAAAGGCGCTTGCGAGGGGACATGATTACACTTTACAAGTACACAGAGGACATTATAGACAAATAGCAGGGGACCTTTTTACCCATAAAGTGGATCACCGTACCAGAGGCCTCCCCTTCAGACTAGAAGAAAAGAACTTTCATTTGAAGCAACGTAGAGGGTTCTTCACAGTCAGGACAGTGAGGTTGTGGAATGCACTGCCGGGTGATGTTGTGATGCTGATTCAGTTAATGACTATAAGAGGGACTTGGATGATTTTTTGGACAGACATAATATCAAAGGCTATTGTGATACTAAACTCTATAGTTAGTATAGGTATGGGTATATAGAATTTTAATTAAAAGTAGGGAGGGGTGTGTGTATGGATGCTGGGTTTTCATTTGGAGGGGTTGAACTTGATGGACTTTGTCTTTTTTCAACCCAATTTAACTATGTAACTATATGTAACCAAGCAGAGGCAGGATGGGTACAAGTCACTTTGCTCATAGGCTGTATAGAGACTCCACAAAACAAATCAGCATAGGTATTCCCTGTACTAAGCACAATTCAGCAGGAACAGTCTCCTAAGTTTGCTCATAGTCTGTACAGAGAGATCCCATAAAACTATGGCAGCATATGTATTCCCCTGTACTAAGCAAAATTCAGCAGGAACAGTCCCCTAAGTTTGCTCATAGCCTGTACAGAGAGATACCATAAAACTATGGCAGCATAGGTATTCCTCTGTACTAAGCACAATTCAGCAGGAACAGCCCCCTAAGTTTGCTCATAGTCTGTACAGAGAGATCCCATAAAACTATGGCGACATATTTATCTCCCTGTACTAAGCACAATTCAGCAGGAACATTTAAGGGTGCAGGGTGCATACATGGCGAAATATATAAAACCCTTGGGTTACCAGGCAAGTATATATTCTGTTTAGTTACACAGATATATTGCCTCTCATTACCGTACAGCTTTCTATCTAAAGTAATGACTCAATCACTGACACCATCTCATCAATACCCGACACTAGAAACCGACCAATGAGCACCGAGCCTCGGCCCCATTCATCATGAGAGCACCCAATCCCGAGGTCAAGGTGTTAAACAAGCAAGCTGCGGCGCGTGGTAATCATTTGGCTAACCACATTTATCCCTGAGAACAAATCGTTAGTGAACGTTTTCTTATTTATCAAAAAGCCATTTAGTGGCCAGTCAGAGCTAATTGCGTGTGTGTGTTACATGAAAATGATTCCTTACTGGGACCTGCCATGAAAACAAATGTGTTTATTTGCCTCTCCCACATATAATGTATTGCAACATTGTGTAGTACAGTAACTACTTATACATTCTTTACTTGTCCTTTAATTGAACTGCACGTCATTCTTCATCTTGTGTAGCATGATGCTTGTTAGAATTCTTCCTGCAAACCCCAAAGCTGCCATGTTGATTGCTGATTGGAAGCTGCTTTAACTCTTTGTTTAACTTTTGTAGCAAGTATATTGGCTATGATGGTAACGTGAATACACTTAAGGATGGGCGTATTCTTTAAATTGGGAGCAGATCAGTTAAAGGGGTTGTGCACCTTTAAATTAACATCTAGTATGATGTAGAGAGGGATATTTTGAGACAATTTGAAATTGGTTTTCATTTTTTATTGTTTGTGTTTTTTGAGTTTTTTCGTTTTTTATTCAGAAGCTCCATTTACAATTTCAGCAATCTGGTTGCTAGGGTCCAAATTACCCTGGCAACCCTGCAATGATTTGAATTAGAGACTGGAATATGAATAGGAGAGGCCCGAATAGATAGACGAGTAATAAAAAGTAGCAATAACAATAGATTTGAAGCCTTACTGAGAATTAGTTTTTTTTAACAAATTGTTATGTGAAAACTGGAAAGAAGAAGAAGAAGGCAAATAATTCAAACATACCTCCCAATATTTTGGAAATAAAAAGAGGGACAAAATTGCTGTGCGCGGCAAAATATTTTGCCCAGGCTCATTTTTGTGACCACACCCCCTAATTACCATGTTCATTTTACGAAATTTGGCAGGTTATGAAAGTTTGAACACATTTCTGTGTTTTTTTATTCCAGTTATTAGTTTTGCTAATGAAGGTGAATTGTCTTTTAAGCTGCGTCTCACAATTCCCAAGGGACCTGTTAACTTATATTAGTTACAATTACTTGTATTGTTACAATTACTTATTTGCTTAGCTTGAAATTGTTACAAAAGTATCTGATCAGCTGCTGTGACTGTTCTGGGCTCTCTGCCAAAAGCCAATTAAGTTAGAAACTTTGTTTCTTTTTCTGGCTGGTCATTGCAGAGAAAAAACGGACTTTTCAGTACAAATGAGAGACTGCAGGTTGAGCTGTCAAAAGAGGGACTATCTCTCTAACAAAGGAACAGTTGGGAGGTATGACACAGTATAAAAAAGAAAATATGAAGGCCAATTGAAAAGTTGCTTAGAATTAGCTATTCTATAACATACTTAAAGTTAACGTAAAAGTAAAGCACCCCTTTAAATACATGAACAAATGTAAATGAATATCAGAACAGCAAGTCCAAATAGATATAAATAATGGGCCCCCATTAAGCCTCTGCTTTGTCCCGGACCCCACACACACTCAAAAGAGATTCCCCCCTGCCCCAGATCCATAGAGGGGTGAGTTACTGTGAGGTTTCCATCAGGATCTCATTACTCTCCCCTAATAGTCCAGCGCTGCTATTAATTAGAGTGTCGATCAGTTGAGCAGTAACAATGGGGGAAATTAATTATTAAGTGACCTTGTTCTGCCGCTGACAATATTAATAGCGTGTCGGGTGGCAGGAGGAAGCAGAGAAAAAACAAAGACCAATTGAAAAGTTGCTTAGAATTAGCCACCAGATGAACTGATCGTGGCCCTTGGTATGAATATGCCCAAGTGTAAGGATTTGTTGCTATGGGTCACTAGACCAGGCCCACCATGTGTCAAAGTTTGTATTCTATTCTATTGATTGGGTCATGGCCAGGAAATACATGTTCTAATCCTTATGACTAAGATAGATGCTTTATGTACTGTGCATAGGCACTCATTACTATCCATAGTAGGGAATTAAACACCCAGCAACACTCCATTGATAACACTACTACAAACTCCCAACAACCACAGCTGTACAACTTCTCCCCAGTAGAAAGGGTCGAGAAAAACTTCACCCAATCCCGTGCACACAGCTACCACCCTCCATTTATAGGCGGATGATGTCACAAAAGAGGTGGGGCAAGGGCGGGTCTATAAAACCAGAAGCCGGGAGTCGGAAGCCGGCAGTGTAAGCAAATGGCCTTTCAAGGGTGGCCAGAGCCGCCAGAACTGGTATCAAGCCGGCCCACACATCACTACCCCCCAGCCAATGGATCCATGTTGCCACTGCAAGGAAATAAGACACACATTGGGAGCATTAAAGGGACAGTTCAGTGTAAAAATAAAAACTGGGTAAATAAATACTGTGCAAAATAAAAAATATTTCTAATGTAGTTAGTTAGCCAAAAATGTAATGTATAAAGGCTGAAGTGACTGGATGTCTAACAGAACAGAACACTACTTCCTGCTTTTCAGCTCTCTAACTCTGAGTTAGTCAGTGTGGGTCATTTATCAACACTGGGCAAATTTGCCAATGTCCAGTTACCCATAGCAACCAATCAGATTGTTGCATTCATTATTCTACCTGCAGTTGCCTGAAAAAAGCCAAGCCCTTATTGGTTGCTATCGGTTACTGCCCATCGGCAAATTTGCCCAGAGTTGATAACGGAGCCCCAGTGACTTTAAGAGGGGCCACATGGGACATAATTGTTAAGTGAGTTTGCAATTGATCCTCAGCATTCAGCTCAGATTCAAAAGCAACAGTTATGTCCCATGAGGCCCTCTCTCAAGTCACTGATTGGTTACTGCCTGCTAACCAATCAGTGGAAGCCAAGAGAGCTGCAAAGCAGGAAGTAGTGTTCTGGCTATTATGTTACACATCCAGTCACTCCAGCCTTTATACATTACATTTTTGGCTAGCTAACTATATTAGAAACATTTTTTATTTTGCACAGCCTATCTATTTACCCAGTTTTTATTTTTATACTGAACAATTCCTTTAAGAACTTATAAAGGTCGCTTTGCAGCACAAGTGAATGGGGGCAGTAGATGTGCAGAACGTGTCATCCCTTGAGATGCGCAGCCTTTATTAGCTGGAGCACTTCAGCACGGAATGTCTGTTTGAATGTGGTGAAATCTGCTGAGCGAGCGGAACGCGTTGTGGGCTGTCTGCTTAGCTCAGTGCCTGTGTCTGCTCACTGTTGGCTCTGCTAGCTTGTCACTTGGTACCTTCTGCACTGGGGGGAGGCATATTAATAAGAGTTTGCACCTATTTGACTTTTTCCTTGCTATGGATGAGGGCACTGCTCCCAATCCAACTCTAAGGTCCCATGTAGGTAGCAGGGGCGTAACTATAGAGGAAGCAGACTCTGCCGCTGCAGGGGGGCCCGAGAGTTTTGGGAGCCCCATGAGGCCTTAATTCATATAAAATTTCAATAAACATTGGTAAAACAGGTCAATCTCTAGATTTTGGGGGCCTGAAAAATAATTTCTAGTTATACCACTGGTTGGTAGAGTCCTGCATCATGTCGGGTACCTGCGGAATACCCACAAGGTTTTGGGCAGAAATTTCTGAGTACGTAAGTGGCTTCCAGGTCTGCGGGTCCGGGTCAGGCACGGGTCTGCCCAATTGGACCTGAGCAGGGCTCTACATGTAGGTGCCATTCTTGAGCACAAACTACCTAATAATTTATCTAATAAATAAATCCAAATGACCTCCTGTGCCTTACGGAATGTGCCTGCACCCTGCTTTATCCCAAGTGCCAGTAGAGAGAAGGTAAGTCTTTGCAGCAAAACTGGTGCTAGATTGAGACCTGGATGTTCCTGCCCTGCTCTGGAGTCAGAAAAAACAATAAATGAATCCTAGCAAAGCAATCATCCCAGCACCACACACACTATAATGAGTATTTCTAAACAACACCTTGGAGTTGTGTGCTGGGTCTCGCCGGTTACACGCTGGTATGTGCTGCCCCCTATTGGGCAGATTCATTTAGTTTGTGCAAAAGCGTGGAAAATATTGCTTGTGCTAAAAACACTAAATAGGGTTAAGTGAAATCTTGCTGCTGTGGAAAAGGCACAGATAGCTCGAACATCCCAAGCTGAATAAAGGGGAAGTGTAGCCTCTAATGCAATTAAATAATGTTGTCCCTAAAGGAAACACTGACAACCTTTTGGCACCCGACCCTTTCAGTTGTGAATCTGACCTTTCCCCAAGGAAGATGAATATAATCTACAGCTGGCCATACAGAGGCCGATAAAAACAGACGGAAGCTTATCGGCCCATGTGCAGGGACCTCCGATCTGGTAGGGTTAAAAACCACGTCAGATCGCAACCTACATTATGATCCAATTGTTGGGCCCTAGGGAGCGCGATCAGATCAGCCCGATATCGCCCACCTCAATGTGCGCATATCGTGGAGAGATCCGCTCGTTTGACGAAATCGCCAAATGAGCAGATCTCTACGTGTATTGCCTACGTGTAATAAGACTTCTCATTGCCGTGTAATAAGACTTCTCATTGCCGCTGACCAACTGCTCAGGAGTACGACGACGATCCCATAGCAAATTATAGTTGTGACCTAAGCCCCCAAGGGTTGCCAAGCCGACCCCTAGAAACTACAACGAGGCTATAGAGAAAAATGAGTCCTATAAAGTGTCAGCCCACAAGAGATGACATGAAGGAGGATAGCAGGTGTGCTGGGAAGGCCTGAGGTTGGACATGGGTCAGTGGCAATAATCCAAAAAATACGTGTGATAATTGCCCTTTCTCCTCCACCACAACATGTTTATCTGATTTGTGTCAGGGGATGAGGTACAGCAAGGTCACTGGGTCAACTTGAATAATGTATTATTCTTGTGTAAGGCACACATCACCACATAGAGTAAAAAATTCAATGTTTATTCGTCCATAAAAAAAAAAAAAAAAAAATTCAATGCCAAAAACCATTACGCTTGACGCGTTTCGTAGCCCTCCGGCCACTTAAAACGGTTCGTACTCAATCAGGGTTTTCAAATCCTCCAAAATACCCTCCCATAAAATCATTAACAGCTTGGATAATGTATCATGGGGTCCAGCTCAGTGGCGTAACTACCGGGGGAGCAGGGGGTACAATTGGGCCAGGGCCCGCACCCCCGCAGGGCCCCCCGGCAGTCACGCGCCCGCTGGATTCGGCTGCAGCCCCACGGACGATGGTGGGGACAGGGCCCGGCTGCACGGCCCGCACGGCCCGCACCAGGGCCCGCCCCCACCTAGTTCCGTCACTGGTCCAGCTTTGTTATTATGAATGAGAGATAATGTACCCCCTACTGTAAATGATAAGGATATTAGAAGTCACTGAGGGGTTGTTCTGTGACCATATAAAGGCACAAGACTGCAAGCTGAGTTATACAAGGAACTCTGAGTATCACTCATGTAGTATGAGGTATATTGTAAATGATAAGGATATTAGAAGTCAGTGAGGAGATTTGTGACTCAAGGTGACTGCTTCCAAGTTGCTTGTTTTATGACCCCCCCCAAAAGGGTTTTAATTATCAGATTTAAGTCTGTTCCAATTGTGCAGCAGCCTTGTGCCATGGTAGAACGTTCATCTGGAGTAGACATACTACACGTCTGCTTTAATCCCAGGTGTATAGGGAGCCAAAGACCTAGAGCCAAACTGTGAGAAGGGGTAACCTTTTGTAGTTTTATGCAAGAGGGACCCCTATGGTGCTGCGGGCCCAGGCACATGCCCTTTCTGCTCTTCCCCTAAACGATCCCTGCTGGAATGTGTTGCAAGTGACAAGCTTGTATCCAGAATGCACAACCCCCTCCTGTAATACTAAGTGGCTTTGTGGTGTATTTTCCTGAGCAGAGAATGTAAATGATCTCTCTTCCTGGAGCAGAATTGACACTTTCCCTTTGATCCTCATCTAATAAAGTGAGCACAGGTACCAAGAAGATGGACAGCGCTGCCTGATTCTTTCTACATGAGCTGTCATACAGCAACAGCCTCCGGAATGGCTTTCAAGTGGGAAAATTGGATGTCACAGAAAATAAATCAATTGCTGTTTCACACGTCTGCCAGTGACCAGGGCCGCCATTAGAAATCACGGGGCCCCGTACAACAAAATTTTTGGGGCCCCCTGGGCCCCGCCCACACTGACGACCAAGCTCCGCCCCATATCCCGCCCACATCGCAGTTAAAAGACCACACAGACATCAGCGCTAAAAAAGTAACCCCCCCCCCACACAAATTGTAAAAAGCTATTGATGGTCAGGGCCCCCTTATAAAAAAAATTGGGGCCCCAAAAAAAAAAAATTAACATTTTTTTTTTAAAAAACATTGGTGGCAGGGGCCCCCTTATGAGTTAAAAAAACTTGGGGCCCCAACAAAAAAAAAAGTAAAAAAAACTAAAAAAATAAACAAACATTGGTGGCAGGGGCCCCCTTATAAGTTAAAAAAAACTTGGGGCCCCAACAAAAAAAAATGTAAAAAAAAACTAAAAAATAAACAAACATTGGTGGCAGGGGCCCCCTTATAAGTTAAAAAAAACTTGGGGCCCCAACAAAAAAAATGTAAAAAAAAACTAAAAAATAAACAAACATTGGCGGCAGGGGCCCCCTTACAAGTTAAAAACAAATTGGGGCCCCAAAAAAAAATTTAAAAAAATAATTTTTTTTTGAAAAAAAAAAAAAAACTGGTGGCAGGGGCCCCCTTACAAGTTAAAAAAATTTGGGGCCACCAAAAAGAAAATTAATTTTTTTTTAAAAAAAAAAACCAAAAAAAAACAATGGTGGCAAGGGGCCCCTTACGAGTTAAAAAAAAATTGGGGCCCCAAAAACAAAAGTTTTAAAAAAAAGATTGGTGGCAGGGGCCTATAGAATATTAAAATAATACATTGGTGGCCAGGGGATTAAAAAAAAAAAACACAAACTGGTGTTCAGTAGAATTGAACTCATGGCTTCAGTACTTCAACTTCGCCTCCTTTCGTGACTTCGGGTCTTTTCACCGCTTCAGGACTTCGGCTTCGGCTGTTTTCGTGACTTCGGGTCTTTGCGCTGCTTCAGGACTTCGGCTTCGGCTGTTTTCGTGACTTCGGGTCTTTGCGCTGCTTCAGGACTTCGGCTTCGGCTGTTTTCGTGACTTCAGGTCTTTTCGGCGCTTCGTGACTTCGGCTTTTTCCGTGACTTCGGGTCTTTTCGGCGCATCGGCTTCGGCTTTTCGGCACTTCCGCATTCGGCACTGAAGAGGAATGACGTACGGCTCGGGCGCTCGTAAGGGGGGCCCGGATCTTCAAAAAAATGCAGCGCTGCCGGGCCCCCCTTCATGCCAGGGCCCGGTACGCTTGTCCCCCCTGTCCCCCCCTGATGGCGGCCCTGCCAGTGACGCACCATGTGTTTTGTACCAATATCATGGACCTAGAGCTTTAAACACTAATATATATCCATAAACATATACCCATAATGTTTCATCTGCATCCCCTGCAAAAACTAGGTTTCCCAAAGCTAAATTAGGGAAGAAAGATGGACACCAAGCAGAGGCAGGATGGGTAAAAGTCACTTTGCTCATAGGCTGTACAGAGACTCCACAAAACAAATCAGCATAGGTATTCCCTGTACTAAGCACAATTCAGCAGGAACAGTCCCCTAAGTTTGCTCATAGTCTGTACAGAGAGATATCAGTTATAAAAAATGAAACAATCCAAAACAACCCAAGCAAATAAAGAATGAAGACTAATAGCAAATTGTCTGGATTGTCTACATCATACTTAATGTAAATGTGAACTATTGCCATCTCAGTCATGTTCTCCAGTTGAGTGGCTTATACAGCGCCTACAAATCCTGAACCATATAGTGATAAAACCGATTTATAATTGTACTCTATTTACTGCACATTATATGTTCTGGTGAAGATGCCTCAGTTATATATGACATATTAAATACTGTAAAATACAAAAGCCATGAATGCCCTGAAATAAATTTGTAAATGGTGTTTAGTGATGTCATCTGCTACAATCAGTGCTTAATAATAGTCATTTCTGCCATTCAACTCACTCATTTTGTGTATCGAATAAATAATGTAATTGCTAAAGTTAAAAAAAAGTGTAAAATTCTGTAATGCACTCCATGATTTCCATGAATTAGTCACCACTAAGTTCTGCCAAGTAACCACAAAGTTCCCTGAATAACTCAGCCTGCAGCCTTGTGCCTTTATATGGTCACAGAACCCCTCAGTGACTTCTAATATCCTTATCATTTACAGTAGGGGGTACATTATCCCTTATAATACATGAGTGATACTCAGAGTTCCCTGTATAACTCAGCCTGCAGTCTTGTGTCTTTATATGGTCACAGGACCCCTCAGTGACTTCTAATATCCTTATCATTTACAGTAGGGGGTACATTATCCCTTATAATACATGAGTGATACTCAGAGTTCCCTGTATAACTCAGCCTGCAGTCTTGTGTCTTTATATGGTCACAGAACCCCTCAGTGACTTCTAATATCCTTATCATTTACAGTAGGGGGTGCATTATCACTTATAATACATGAGTGATACTCAGAGTTCCCTGTATAACTCAGCCTGCAGTCTTGTGTCTTTATATGGTCACAGAACCCCTCAGTGACTTCTAATAGCCTTATCATTTACAGTAGGGGGTACATTATCCCTTATAATACTTGAGTGATACTCAGAGTTCCCAGTATAACTCAGTCTGTAGCCTTGTGCCTTTATATGGTCACAGAACCCCTCAGTGACTTCTAATATCCTTATCATTTACAGTAGGGGGGAACATTATCCCTTATAATACATGAGTGATACTCAGAGTTTCGTGAGTTAAAATGGTGCACTCCGTAGACATGTCAAGTTGGAAATCAGAGGGTCCATTACAGAATTTGACATACAGGGCCCTTTAAAAACCATCACAAACAGAAAAGGGTTAATGAAGTAGCAGTGATGCTTGGGCCTATCAGGAGGGGATGGCCAGACTACTCTAAGGTGTATGTTGGTATCTACCTCATTTCAATCACAATCCTGTTTTTTCTCTCTCTTGTCTGTTTCATTTCCAAGTCTGTATCCTACAGTTAGTTCCAGAAGACGCTTCTTGTCCTCAGTTGGAATCAACAGGACAACTCCCTAGATCTTGGTACCTTGTTATTATTGACTAAAAGAATGTTCCATTGGATGGGACCAGTCTGCAACTGGAAAAATGGCACCGGCACAGAAAACTTACACAAGAACATGATGTTTTTATTAAGTGTGCGGTCAGGACTCCAAAGCAAATCCCTGCCAGGGGCAAAAGCATTTGTGCCAGGAGGAGTCTGAAGATGTTTTTTTGTTTTATTCACTTATTTATCTTGCTACTGTACAGCAGCCCAAATATTGGGGGGTTCAACTGTGCCAGTCCCTCATATTCCTTATTGTTGTCACACTGTAGTAGGGAGAGATGGTGCCTATAGTAACAGTGGGATAATAGTCTCTGGGAAGGGAGTGTGTCTGTGGGATAGCAGGTATAGTAGGGAGAGATGGTGCCTATAGTAACAGTGGGATAATAGTCTCTGGGAAGGGAGTGTGACTGTGGGATAGCAGATATAGTAGGGAGAGATGGTGCCTATAGTAACAGTTGGATAATAGTCTCTGGGAAGGGAGTGTGACTGTGGGATAGCAGGTATAGTAGGGAGAGATAGTGCCTATAGTAACAGTGGGATAATAGTCTCTGGGAAGGGAGTGTGACTGTGGGATAGCTGGTATAGTAGGGAGAGATGGTGCCTATAGTAACAGTGGGATAATAGTCTCTGGGAAGGGAGTATGACTGTGGGATAGCAGGTATAGTAGGGAGAGATGGTGCCTATAGTAACAGTGGATAATAGTCTCTGGGAAGGAAGTGTGACTGTGGGATAGCAGGTATAGTAGGGAGAGATGGTGCCTATAGTAACAGTGGGATAATAGTCTCTGGGAAGGGAATGTGACTGTGGGATAGCAGGTATAGTAGGGAGAGATGGTGTCTATAGTAACAGTGGGATAATAGTCTCTGGGAAGGGAGTGTGGCTGTAGGATAGCAGGTATAGTAGGGAGAGATAGTGCCTATAGTAGCAGTGTGATAATATTCTCTGGGAAGGGAGTGTGCCTGTGGGATAGCAGGTATAGTAGGGAGAGGTGGTGACTATAGTAACAGTGGGATAATAGTCTCTGGGGAGGGAGTGTAACTGTGGGATAGCAGGTATAGTAGGGAGAGATGGTGCCTATAGTAACAGTGGGATAATAGTCTCTGGACAGGGAGTGTGGCTGTAGGATAGCAGGTATAGTAGGGAGAGATAGTGCCTATAGTAGCAGTGTGATAATAGTCTCTGGGAAGGGAGTGTGCCTGTGGGATAGCAGGTATAGTAGGGAGAGGTGGTGCCTATAGTAACAGTGGGATAATAGTCTCTGGGAAGGGAGTTTGACTGTGGGATAGCAGGTATAGTAGGGAGAGATGGTGTCTATAGTAACAGTGGGATAATAGTCTCTAGGAAGGGAGTGTGACTGTGGAATAGCAGGTATAGTAGGGAGAGATGGTGCCTATAGTAACAGTGAGATAATAGTCTCTGGGAAGGGAGTGTGCCTGTGGGATAGCAGGTATAGTAGGGAGAGGTGGTGCCTATAGTAACAGTGGGATAATAGTCTCTAGGAAGGGAGTGTGACTGTGGAATAGCAGGTATAGTAGGGAGAGGTGGTGCCTATAGTAACAGTGGATAATAGTCTCTGGGAAGGGAGTGTGACTGTGGGATAGCAGGTATAGTACGGAGAGATGGTGCCTATAGTAACAGTGGGATAATAGTCTCTGGGAAGGGAGTGTGTCTGTGGGATAGCAGGTATAGTAGGGAGAGATGGTGTCTATAGTAACAGTGGGATAATAGTCTCTAGGAAGGGAGTGTGACTGTGGAATAGCAGGTATAGTAGGGAGAGGTGGTGCCTATAGTAACAGTGGATAATAGTCTCTGGGAAGGGAGTGTGACTGTGGGATAGCAGGTATAGTACGGAGAGATGGTGCCTATAGTAACAGTGGGATAATAGTCTCTGGGAAGGGAGTGTGTCTGTGGGATAGCAGGTATAGTAGGGAGAGATGGTGTCTATAGTAACAGTGGATAATAGTCTCTGGGAAGGGAGTATGACTGTGGGATAGCAAGTATAGTAGGGAGAGATGGTGTCTATAGTAACAGTGGAATAATAGTCTCTGGGAAGGGAGTGTGACTGTGGGATAGCAGGTATAGTAGGGAGAGATGGTGCCTATAGTAACAGTGGACAATAGTCTCTGGGAAGGGAGTGTGACTGTGGGATAGCAGGTATAGTAGGGAGAGGTGGTGCCTATAGTAGCAGTGGGATAGCAGATACAGTAGGGAGAGATTATGACAGTAGCACCTTATAAAAATGTGACTCAACCTGTTGCTCTTGAGTTGCTTTTAGTAGAATTCTTATCAGCCACCCATAGGTAAATCAGGTAATGGGGGTTACTAGCTGTTGTAGTTCCACAACAACTTTAAGGTCACAGATTTCATAGTTCTTATTGTAAAAGGGGTCAATCACGTTCTGTTTTACCATAGGACCTACCACCATAAACAATTTCTCTACCCCCTGCTAAACTTATTTTCCCAGTTAAGTTTGAAGGTGTTGCGCCCCAGAGCAATCCTGGGTTAATTTGTTCTGCCAAAATCAAATCACAAATTTCACATCACCTTTTAGCCAGGGCTGCCCCCTGTTTGTACATGTAGATCCCCCTGTAGCTTATCCCTCCCCTTAGAAATGAACCGATGAAGAAGGGCAGCAAGTTGGGATTGAATTGGGCACATTTGCAACCCAAGACTCTAATCAAAGCATTCTGAAAAGCACATCATCTGTGGCCCTATGCCACTGGCTTCCCAAGGGACTGGCTCAATCTGCCGTTTGAAGGGAAAAAAGATGTAATTGAATCAGTGTAATTGTAGTAGCTAAGAATTAATCCAGAACCAATCTGCGTTACCCTACCGGGACCGAGGCCATAAGACTGATGGAAATCTGACAGCAGAAGTCATCCCTGCTCTTCTAAGCCAATAAAAGAAAAAAAAAACCCTTGGCCGCGCTCTACAGTCCGAGAGTAATAACACAACGTGAGCACGTGCTCCTATTAATACCCAGCAATCTGGCCTTTTATCTCTCAATATGGAAACCACTAATCTTAGATTTTGGGAAGGAGTCAGTTATGATCCTGCTTAGAATTCAGCCGAGGCATCAGCATCTATTGTGCCGTGATCCCCCCCCCATAAGAGAGAAAAGAAGCCATGTCAACAATAGGGGGCTTTGTATAGGGAGAAGAACAAGGGAAGGTGAGGGGGGTTAAGATTTTCTTTCCAGTGGTCTTGGCAGCCCCTTCATGGGAGAAGCAAACAGCTGATGCAAAGTGACAGACCTCAAATGGGAGAGCAAAACCCAATGGAAAAAGATGGCAGCGAGGAACCGGTGTCAAGATATTTCCACCGCAGACAGAGATTTTACATTTATAAGGGATGGGGTGGTTTAAAAAATATAATGTTCATTGTAAATAAAAACTTGAATGCCTGCCCTGGCATTGTCTTGCTCTATTCACTAATATATACTATATGAGAAAGAGAATATTTTATATTTACAAATAATAAATGTGCCTTAAGGTTTGGGATAAGGTTTGGGGTATGATAGGAGAAATAAACTGAGCATCTTATGCCATTAAAACATTTGGGGGGGGGCAGAAATGGTTATAAAGAAGGAACATTGAGACTCTCACCCGTCTGTTGATGCCATGGTTCTCCAAGGTGCTGTCTCTTTTTCAGAAGGTCTATAGAACGGCTCAGTTCAAGAGATGCCTGAGATGCTCCTTCAGCCGTGGCATAAACTGCCTCCTGTAATCCACACACTTCCCCAAAGAAAACCCCCAAAAAAGGGACTGAGGGACAGAACGACTGTAAACAGTGTTACACCTGACTCAACTTTGATGTTTCCACAGCATCCAGACCTGAAATGACTTGAAGGTTTCCACTGCCACCTCTGGTGGAGACTGCACCCGAGGCACAAGGAGGTGGAACTCTTGGGTTTTTTTGGGACTTCCTTTTTTTTCTCTCTCCCCTTTGATTTCTTGCTTTCTTGCCTCGCACAGAGCTCCGCGCTGACCTGCTGCCGGCTAGAGCCGAGGATTGGGAAGGGTTTTAGTATTCTAGCTGTGGATTTGCACTCTATCCCTATCTATTTTAGGCAGGGCTGACATCACAATGTTGTTGCTCTGCTGCTTTAAATCCTCAGCCTTCTGTAAAGAGCATCCAACGAAATGGGGAGAGAAAGGGAGAATGAGCCGGGGAAGCTCTGCTGTCAGCACCGTAGGGTGAACACTTTATAGAAAATGATAGGTTATCGCATCATTAGCAGCAGCAGCAAGTTCTCCTGGAAAAATAACCCCCCTCCTCCTCCTCTTCCTCCTCTTCTTCTTTACCAGATGAGCCCTATGGCCTTATAGGCGGTGATGGTTAAACTAATTCCTTTCAATTCTGTTCTTTCTATTTAATATAACAACATATTCACAAATATATACAGGTATGGGACCTGTTATCCGGAATGCTTGGGACCTGGGGTTTTCCAGATAACGGATCTTTCCATAAATTGGATCTTTATACCTTAAGTCTACTAGAAAATCATGATTAAATAAACCCAATAGGCTGATTTTGCCTCCAATAAGGATTAATTATATCTTAAATGGGATCAAATACAAGCTAATGGTTTATGATTACAGAGAAAAAGGAAATCATTTTTACAAATTTGGATTATTTGGATACATTTTAATCTATGGGATTCAGCCTTTCGGTAATTCGGAGATTTCTAGATAACAGGTTTCCGGATAATGGATTCTATACCTGTAAATATATTCTTATTAATAAACCACTTAATTGCCAGGGGATTGTAATTTTTCCAGTGCCAGCCAGCCATTAGGGCATGATGGTGCCTATAGTAGCAGTGGGATAATAATCTCTGGGAAGGGAGTGTGACTGTGGGATAGCAGGTATAGTAGGGAGAGATGGTGCCTATAGTAACAGTGGGATAATAGTCTCTGGGAAGGGAGTGTGACTGTGGGATAGCAGGTATAGTAGGGAGAGATAGTGTCTATAGTAACAGTGGGATAATAGTCTCTGGGAAGGGAGTGTGACTGTGGGATAGCAGGTATAGTAGGGAGAGATGGTGCCTATAGTAACAGTGGATAATAGTCTCTGGGAAGGGAGTGTGACTGTGGGATAGCAGGTATAGTAGGGAGAGATGGTGCCTATAGTAACAGTGGATAATAGTCTCTGGGAAGGGAGTGTGACTGTGGGATAGCAGGTATAGTAGGGAGAGATGGTGCCTATAGTAGCAGTGGGATAATAATCTCTGGGAAGGAAGTGTGACTGTGGGATAGCAGGTATAGTAGGGAGAGATGGTGCCTATAGTAACAGTGGGATAATAGCCTCTGGGAAGGGAGTGTGACTGTGGGATAGCAGGTATAGTAGGGAGAGATGGTGCCTATAGTAACAGTGGGATAATAGTCTCTGGGAAGGGAGTGTGACTGTGGGATAGCAGGTATAGTAGGGAGAGATGGTGCCTATAGTAGCATTGGGGATAATACTATTATTAAAGGACAAAAGATCCTGTTAAGCAATTTCATAAAAACAAATCAATAAACAAAGCGTTACATTTGTACATCATTGAGACAATTTACCGCAGATTAATGGGAAGAAAATCCATATATTTGATCATACTGACACCTAGTGGTCATTTCAGTGACTCCTCAGTCAGATCTCTAGACTATTTTAACAATAATTTCTTCTTTTAATCATAAAACCTTATCCAGCAGTAATATTTTCTAAACTGAGAAGACAGTGATGAATAAACAACATTCTTATGTCTAGCTCGCAGTCATACTCATCACTGATTTATATTACGATGTTCTGCTCTGACATATACTGTAGAACTTGCATCCAGTCACTTCTCCACAGTCCGGTAGCTATTAGAGTGCATTGTTCAGCTCAGGAGGAGCCATTAGATGATGAGTCTGTTGCTTTAGTTTGGTCAAAGCCCAGGGCTGAAGTAAATCTCACAGCATTGATACCGGAACCAGCCAATGAGGTTAGTAAGAAGAGAAAAGTCTAGCGATGTTGATAAGTTTGTATAATGAGATATTCATTAGCTGAATAGTTGCATCAAGACCAATGGTTGTACCGCCATGACAGTGACTGACAAGGCCCCCAAAGGGCCCACCTGTGACTACAAGAGGGCATGATACTGAGGGATCTCTAGAGAGCATGAAATTGAGGGATCACCAGAGAATATGACATTAAGGGCCCAACCAGAGATCCTGACATCAGGAGCCCATCCTTTCAACAATTAGATGCAGACAGTACCATTTAGACCTATGGTGGAAAGGAAAGGGCTGATGGGAATTGTCCTTGGCGGGGGCTCAGCAGGAGATCCTCTGGTACCCCAGCAAATCAGTCCAACCGTGAGAAAGAATCAAATTATCCCAATGCACATTGAACACGAAGAGAAACAGTGGCAACACTGAGTATATAAGGGGCTACTACTGCTACTACTGCTGTAATGTGTCTGTCTGGAGAGAAAACAGGGTCCCTCTGTTTGGTGGGCAGCAGAAGTGTTGGGACCACTCTCAAACTGGAGCAAAGACTTTTTCAAACTTAGTTCACATTGGATGAAATTAAGTGAATCCAATGCACCTCCAATTTTTGCTCTACTTCCAGTGGTCATGGTGGTTTCCAATGATTTTCAATCAGATCTTAGCTCTTCCACCTTAACTGACCATGGTAAAGAGAGCAGCAAAGAAGACATACCTACAGACAATTAGACTTCTTGACCTGAGTAATTCTGGGAGAGGCTGTAGTAATTTACCTAAGAAGAAGTTCCTAGAGGACAAAAAAATCCAGGAGGGACAGTTCTGAAGGCCAAAAGGTTGAGATGATAGGAGTCAACCTACTAAGTTGTTTTATAGCAGAAATCATAGAATAAAGTTTTTATTTAAGATCAGACATATTCTTCCCCACTCAGAGTTCATTTCATATTCTTTTCCAGCCATTCTTTAAAGGTGACTACCCTGGTGTACCCCGTGTAGAGATCCTTTCTACAAGACTTGTCGTAGCCCCAGCTTACTAGTCCTATTAAGTGCCAGCTGCCTTCTGGAGATGTTGAACTTGGAAGCAGCACCGTGGAGATGCCACCGGTCTCCGAAGGGCATATATTGGGAGAAGGCCCTGGCTCTTGCTTTGCACAGAACATGCTTTCCGTGACGCTAACAGAGATACTATTCTCCTCGTACTGCTGCTCACACTGCAGAGAGTCCACTAGTTCTATGGCCCCAGCCCTAATTGTCTCGTTCTTAGAACCGGGGGCCCTGGGATCAGAAAGGATCTTCCACCCACTGATAACAATGGTGTATTCTTGGGGAGATGTCATCATCTCAATGGCCGAAGTGAGACACACTGGCTGCACATGGTCACTCACCCGAGCCTTGTCCAACAGCTTGATCACTGCAATGTCAGAATCCAACAAGATGGGGTCGTAGTTTGGATTCACAATCACAGCTGAGATCTGGGGGGAGATTGAATACATTAGGAGAAAGGTAGACAGGACTTAGTTATGTTTCTTTGCTGAAAGAAATGGGAACCCTACTGGATTCCTGCTCGCCCCCAGTACCAAGTGGTTACTTACATGCAAATGCTGCTGGCTCTTTTCCTCACGGTCATCGTCTCTGTAGAATTTACCCAGGACCACTTTCAGCTCGGACACTTTGATGATTGAGCTCTTCCCTAGGTCTGTTACACAGTGTGCCGCAATCACCACCGTCCGCTCATTCAGTAGGGCTCCACTGCAAACCAATACCCAGGTGCCCTTCCGCAGGTTGGCATCCTTCACCCCATTCGATCTGCGGTACAGTGCTGCCTGCCAAGGCCACCTCTGTTCTCCCAACTGGGTTATGTTGAAGTTCCCAAGCTTCCCGCAGACTGCAAAGGAAAAGAAAAGTCATAAAAAGTCATAAACAGCCTGAAATTATAGCATTTATCAGTATTCATTGATCCTGGATTCCAGTCTTGAGTCAGCTCTTTGTATGAGGTGGGCACATCAATAGATTTTAGAGCGCATCTATGCAGTGAGTTAATAAAAATGTGGGAGAAACCAATGGCCTTAGACAATTCATGCTATGCAGGGCAGTTACTTATGGGAAATCGTGATAGGAGCATAGAATAACTCCAGCACACGTAGCATGCTCAAGGGATTGCCCTTGAGCATGCTACGTGTGCTGGAGTTATTCTATGCTCATTAATGTTGGAGGGGCCGTCCTCCTATACCCCAGGCACCGTACGTAATTATTGGGAGAGGCCAGGTGTGCGTGTGCGACTCCTTTGCCTAATCAAATCGTGATAGGAGTCTAGGTGGATGAACTTAGGTACTTACTTGTACCACTAACCAATTACAATAAAAACGTAATGGTTGTCAGATTTTTACAGGCCATCCCTACCTGAAGCTTCAACCCTTTTACAGGGTCCATTTTGAAGGTCCAAACTGCTCCAACCCACCTCAACATGGTCATCCCCACAGTTTGGGAACCACTGTTCTTAGAAATTATACTTTGCAGCTAAGCATGGGTAGCCTGAGATGTCTATGACCTGTTTGCCCAAGCAGAGTTCACAGAAACATACTAGGAATGCAAGATGGTGCTCTCCCGCTCCACTTCCCAGTCTTCAGGCAGGTTCTTCTGCTGCTCCCAGTGCGCCGGTAGAAGGGAGACACACAGTCATACTGCAGCTGGGTGTGCAGATGTTGGTAGCCAGGAGGCAGCTCTCTGGGAGGTAAGGCTGGTTTCTTGGTTGGCAAAATATCACTTTTTTCCTTGGTGAATGAAGTAGAGTATAACTGGTGGAGAGGGGTTTCCCTAAGTGAATAGAGAGGATGAATTAGGTTCATGGCACATGTAGTATATTCTCCATTTTCCATCCAGAGTAGAAGCATCTGAACCAGATCAAGGAACCATTAATTTGTTTTAATGTTAACCACTGGCAACAAGAAGTTTTTATTAATGCAAATGACTGGCTGTGCACCCCCGGTTCTGGCACTTCTACGGCATTTCTGCAATGATAATCAGGGTGTGCTCCCAGAGTAGTGGTCTTCTCCATCAGGAAGCACTGCCATAGTAACTGTCAGTTTTATCAGGAAACACTGTCTTAGTAACAGTCAGTTTAATCAGAAAACACTGTCATAATAACAGTTACTTTAAAGGATAAGTAAACCTTTAAAATAAGTGAATGTAAAATTGACTAGGGTGCTATTCTAAGAAATTTTGCAATGTATTTTTTTCATTTATTTTTATTCCAAGATATTAAGGGATACATTTACTGTTAATATGAATGAATTTTGTTACAACAGCGCCACCTGCTGGTCAGTTTCCCACCAGTCTGACCACCAAGTAGTGAAGGAAGTTGTCAGGAGAAAGAAAGAGGCTGCTCTGATGTTCTTCTGCTTAGGAAAACAATTAGAAACCTTCCTCAAATCTTTCCTAGGCAGAAGAACATCAGAGCAGCCTCTTTCTTTCTCCTGACAACTTCCTAGACTACTTGGTGGTCAGACTGGTGGGAAACTGACCAGCAGGTGGCGCTGTTGTAACAAAATTCATCTTTAATCTGAATACACTACCACAGTAACTGTCAGTTTAATCAGGACGCACTGCAGCAGTAACCGTTATTTTAATCAGAAAACATCATAGTAACTGTCATAGTAACAGTCAATTTAATCAGGAAACTCTGACATAGTCAGTTTAATCTGAAAACTCTATTATAGTAACAGTCAGTTTACTCGGTAAGCACTGCCAAAGCAACTGTCAGTTTAATCAGGAAGCACCGTGACAGAAACACTCAGTTTACTCATGGACTCACAGTTTATTTAGGGAGCATAGTCTGTGTAGCACTCAATTAAGGGAATAAGGAACCATTGTCACCACAACATTTTATTTATCATCTTAATTAGGCGAACAAACAGTCTACTTAATTAGGAAGCATTGTTATGACAACAGTCAGTTCAACTGGAAGCAGAGCAAGTCAACTTAATTAGGGTGCATCTCCATGGAAATGGTCAGCATCATTAGAGAGCGTTGCCATGGCAAATGTCAACTTTATTAAAATGTGCTGACAGAGTAACAGTGGCTTTAATTTGCAATAATATAATAAAATTAAATATAATTTAATTACTGAGTGCTGCCCCAGTAAGAGTCAAATGAGTTAGGTTTCATTACGGAGCACTGAAAAAAACAACAGCTTAATTCCAGCTTTGCCATGACGACAGTCAACTTAATCAGGGCACAGTGTGGCTACAATGGAGTCCACTCAAATGAAAACTTAGACTTCCATTGAATTATTCCAAAGCATGATGTGCCCAGTACCTGGCATTCAAGGCATTATGGTCATAGCATGGTATAAAGGCCATTAGTTATTGTTGGTCTCACCGTGACTGGACCAGGGATGGAAGCACTTTCTGTCGTACCAAATCTGGGACCTTTGGCTCCTTGCAAGCTGAAATACATCAAATATTACTGTGAGATATACGGCTGAACCAGCCCCAGAGTGAATATATAATTTTATATCTGTTGCATTGAGACAGCGCCCCCTATAGGACTGACACCTATTCTATTGGGGATTGTGGCACAGTGCATGAACTGATGGAAGCCATCAGCTCAGGAGGATCCCCCCCAGGACAGATTTAGGGAAGCCCATATACTGATATACATATATATATATATAATTTTGGAGCATTCTCATCCCGGAGAGCTAATTCCCCAACTGAGCAGAACTAAAGCCGGGTTGCTGCCTATTCACTCATATTACCTCGCAATGACATGGAATTACATAGAAAATATTCTCTTCCCCCCTGTAGGGGAATAATCCGGATAAAATGGGAACAGCTCCCCAGTCATTGGTCGTTACTGCCAATGCTTAACCCCTCACGTGCTTCCTCTGTAATACCCTTCTGGTTGCTACAGGGTATGAATTACTCTTAACTAAAGGAAATGTATCTCACTGAGTTCATCTGAGGGAGAAAATGACACCAATAAATTTGGGTGTCCCAAACTTTTGTTGTTATCTAGTCTGCCACTAGGGGTCGCCCTGAAAGTGATTTCATTGTGAAAGAGCAGGTGCTGATGGAATAGAACCAGAATATGTTGTTGCCATTGTTTTATGGGATCTCTTTGAACAGGCTATAAGCAAACTTAGGGGGCTGTTCCTGCTGAATTGTGCTTAAGGGATATTGTCATGGGAAAAAACATTTTTTCAAAATGAATCAGTTAATAGTGCTGCTCCAGCAGAATTCTGCACTGAAATCCATTTCTCAAAAGAGCAAACAGATTTTTTTATATTCAATTTTGAAATCTGACATGGGGCTAGACATATTGTCAATTTCCCAGCTGCCCCAAGTCATGTGACTTGTGCTCTGATAAACTTCAATCACTCTTTACTGCTGAACTGCAAGTTGGAGTGATATCACCCCCTCCCTTTTCCCCCCAGCAGCCAAACAACAGAACAAAGGGAAGGTAACCAGATAGCAGCTCCCTAACACAAGATAACAGCTGCCTGGTAGATCTAAGAACAACACTCAATAGTAAAAACCCATGTCCCACTGAGACACTTTCAGTTACATTGAGAAGGAAAAACAGCAGCCTGCCAGAAAGCATTTCTCTCCTAAAGTGGAGGCACAAGTCACATGACTTGGGGCAGTTGGGAAATTGACAAAATGTCTAGCCCCATGTCAGATTTCAAAATTGAATATAAAAAAATCTGTTTGCTATTTTGAGAAATGGATTTCAGTGCAGAATTCTGCTGGAGTAGCAGTATTAACTGATGCGTTTTGAAAAAAACATGTTTTCCCATGACAGTATCCCTTTATTACAGGGAATACCTATGCTGCCATAGTTTTATAGTGTCTCTCTGTACAGACTATGAGCAAATTTAGGAGACTGTTCCTGCTGAATTGTGCTTAGTACAGGTAGGGTTGCCACCTTTTCTGGAAAAAAAATACTGGCCTTCCTATATATTTATCTTTTTTCCCTATTTATAACATTGGGATCAACCATCATTTTTACCGGCCAGGTGGCAACTAAGTAAAGGGGAATATCTATGCTGCCATCGTTTAATGGGATCTCTGTGTACAGACTATGAGCAAACATAGAGGGTTGTTCCTGCTGAACTGTGAGCACAGGGGATTTAATGCCTATGCTATCGTGAGTAAACTTAGTGAATAGTCTCTTGCAAGCTTGCTGGGTTACATGATTCTCAGGTACCTTTAATGCAGATGGGTTGCTTTCCAGACCACTGCCCCCCTTCCAGGCACGCCCTCTCCTGGTTGCCACTGAGAACATAGGAATTGTTGCAGAAGTAGTGAATCTTGGAACCGACTTTCATATGGTGAATGAGGCTCAGACCGGCCTCTTCGGAGAGCTTCCTGTAGCCATTCAGTGGGACCCCAGGGTCCTTGCAGGTCTTCTCTTCAATTACTAGTAACATAACCATATATAACATGAGTCGTTACTTATATTACTCTAATCACATAACAAACAGACCCCCGTTTATTATGATCTCATTTCTCCAGTGTTTTATAAAGCAGTGGTTTTCTTTGCTCCATCTCAGCTAAGCTTTCTAATCTCTTCCACTCTAATAATTAAACCAGACACAGGCCTCTCCAGACAGCAGTGCAGCAAATAATCCTGGGCCTTTCATGTCAAGGGGATACAGTCTTTGCTCTGAATCCTTGCCACTGAGCAAGGTAATGCTTCTGTTTCCTGCCAAACAGGAAGCTCCGCCATGTTTGGTCTTTGTGAGGCATTTCATTTGCAAACTCCACCATACCATAATTTATTCTCTTCTGTCCTTCACTTTATTATTCTGAATCATGAATGCATTGCCTGCAGAAAGACCTAACATACCCATATAATAAGTCTCGGTACCCGAATCCTCTCTGGTTATTATAGGATCAAGATTTTTTTTTCTTGAATTTTCAACAAAAAACAAATCATTTTCAGGGAATGAAGTCATAGGGGGGGGGCTAATTTCCAACACATCACATCAAAAATTCAATTATAAGAATAAAGGGAGTAAGCGACAGAAACATCTGGATGGGAAAATTAATGAAGAGAATGTTCCTGGACTGATCTAATTCTCTGCTTATTAATAATAAAACATCGATTTCTCTCCTGTCCCTATTCATTCAGTCTGGCGTCATTCACATTAGTGTGCAGGCATAGAGCCATCTAGTTAGTGGCAGCTCCAAGCATCTATCCATCCATCTATCTATATCTCGCTCCCTAGTCTATATTTATACATATATACAGTAATATATGTTTTGCATTCATTTATAACAAACATGGGTTAGAGAATACAAATTGGATCAGAGAGCTTACAATCTTAAGGTTTAACATTTTGGCTTAAGGCCTGTGTGGGATATATGGAGATGGAAGGAGTGTTAGAGTGTTAGAGGAGCGTTAGACAGTGAGCTTGAGCTAGTTTTAACTTTGCCCTTAATAACCATACTGTCCTTCCTTGGTTAAGAACCACTGGTGCCCAAGTTTCTTTGTGAAGTTATAGTCCAGCCTGGAGACCTTTCCTCAAATACTTCTATGAGGGCCCAGTTGAGGGGAGGCGTTGGATCATGGAGCCACCTCGAAAAATGGGTTAGAGGCCAAATCAGTGTCCTGATTTTTCATTTGCACCTAACACATAATACCGTGATGCAGCAGCCTCTACTCTGAGCATTATTTTCCCTGATATATATAAGGATTAATCTGAAATCTCTGCTGAAAGCTCCAATACGTTTTCATTTAAGCTGTCAGAAGGAACGCCAAGGCCTGATGCCCCCCTGCCAGCCAGAGCCCATTCTTTATTCAGCAGCCCAGCCAAATCCCAGGAGCTATTTACTCACTGCTGGTGATTGATAGTACTGCCACAATAAAATATACACAAGCACCAGGGGTTAGGATTGAGGCCCGTGCTTACATGGACATTCCTGGTGCAGAGTATCATGACAAGAGATGGGTTACTGCCAATCCCGGGGGAGGGGGGTATATCCATAAAGCTTATTTAGGATTTATAGAAATAAAACCCACATAATCAGCGTTGAGCTAATGGTGAACTGGGCAACAAATGGACCTCATGGTCCAAGGAGTGCTGCACACTGATCTTCTCCCACTTGTGTAAATATTAGTGTGGTTATGTCCCTATAGTTTCCCCTTACATTCCGGAACAGATATCTGCACGTGAGCCGGGAGTTGTGAAATGCCTGGTTCAGTGCTAGAGATCACTGCTCTGTTTCAAATGTTCAGTTTTGGGTCCCAGACTCCATTTGTTGTCCAACATTTGTTCAGGTCCCAGATTATCACATTAAGTAAGAATTATATTATGAGTCACCATATTCTTGGTTCCAAGAATATGTTGGACTCAGCATCGCAAACCTGCATCAGAACCACACAGGCACCAAGGGAATGATGATGGGGGGTTGATGGGAGTTGTGGTGAAGCAGCTAGAGGGCTGTAGAGACAATAGAAAAGAAATCATTACACTAACACAATACTGACTTCAGTTCAGTGGTTCCAAAAGTCTGGCAAAATGGAGCCATTAGGGGGTAGGCTGGAGCAGTAGGGCAGTCTCAACCTTTAGGTTAGATCTTGGGAGATGCCTACTTGCTTCTGTAGACACCAAAAAGGTCAATATTTAGATGAGATTTAGATGAACAGTTATCTGCTGCCTAAGATATTCTTGGAACTATGGACAAATGACTTACAGTTGTGAGCCAAGGGGGGCTCTGACCAAATGATTGGACCTCCAAGGAAGCTTAAACTGAAAAAAAAATGTTTTATGGAGTGACTGCCATGCATACAATTGAGTCCTGTAGAGCAGGAGTGGAAGGCAGGACTAGAAGGAGTGGGGGAGACAAGTTATGGCCAGATGGTGATGGAAAGTTGATGGCCACTTTAGTCTGTTCTAAATGCTGTTACTGGAGTCATCTACAGCACTTCTCAGTTCCACCCAATGTAAATGCCTTAATTGGCCATCAGTTTGGGGTACCCTCTATGGTCAGACCAACCAAAATCTGTCTCTGATTGAGCATAGTGTCCTTTATGGCTGAGTTCAGCTTGTTGTCACTAGTTAGATGCTAATGTGCCCTCTGCTTCACTTCACACAATAAAGGAGCCTTATTTGCCTCTTGAGGTCTGTGGATCATTAAGAGGGGAGCAAAGTTTTTTTGCTTAATAGTCTGAGAAATAAACATCATAATAAGCCCCAATACCCAACAATACTCTCCATTACTTTTTCTCCTGGGCTTCCTGAACCTCATAACAACCTATGAGTCCAAGGGTTTCTGTCAACAATATCTCCTCTAAGTAACTGTGTGATGTTCTTCAGCTTAGAGCTGACCAGAGACACGTCACATGACTTGTTTCTGCTCAATAATAATATAATAAATAAATTTTCTGAGCAACATCATGACTTCATTTAATTTTCTACTCTGTCTGGTATCAGTGTAAAAACTCTGATATTGACCCAATGGAAGTAGAATGGATCTTCATAGAAAGTGTTGACCTTTGCAAAGGCATCCATTCCCTAAATGCTGCACCCTGCTGTGTTTGTGTGGGTTCCTCTGGGTGCTTAGGTTTCCTGCCACACTATATGGTACTCACCACTTTCACAGTGTCTCCCCGTGTACCCAGCCAGACACGCACACTTATAGGTTCCTGACTTCTCTGCGATGCAAGTACCATCATGGAAACAGGGTGTTGTAGAACAGGCTACAGAAGGACAAAAATGTGCAGCAGTGAAAGGATCCGCTAAGGCCGGCCCCCGCTGTATGACATCATACTGGAACAATACTTAGTGACATCATTTGTTTTGCAAGCCCATGTAGCATATCCAATACTGTTGGGGTGCTAATATTGTGGATACCTGTAACTTCTTCAAAGCTGATGTAGAACCCATCAAAATTTTTGGACCCGTCAGACTGGAAGTAAAGGTGCAGGGAATTCCCAGAGCTGCGCAGTGAGAGGGGGCGCTGGTTGCCACAGTAGCGCTTGATGATCTTTGCGTCCACATTATCCCCGTCTCGCACCTCCAAGTAATCATACTGACACATGTAATCAAACTCCAGACTCAGCATCCCAAACCTGCATCAGAACCACACAGACATGGGGTCAGATAATGGCTTCTGGGGATGTTGGGATCTGTAGGTCAACAAAAGCAGAAGGGCCACAGTTGGACAATGTATACTGTAAGGGAAATGTGGCCATCATTATACCACTGCACTGCCCATTAGGGAATGGGGGTATAGGAAGTGAGGTTGGTTATTATTACAATAATAAGGCAAAATACTATTAGGAGGGTAAGTTGGTGATCGTAGGTCATATGGAAACACTAGAACATTATGGAAACACACTGGACAAGATGAAGACACTAGGACAGGGTGGAGACAATAGAACAGCATGGAGACAGTGGAGATGGTAGGGCAAAATGGAAAAAGTAAGGAAAGAGTAAGGAAGGTTGGAGACAGGAGGACAATATTGAGACAGTAGGACAAGATGGAGACAGGAGGACAAGATGGAGACAGGAGGACAAGATGGGATAAGTAGGCAATATAGAGACAATAGAACAAGATGAAAACAGTAGGGCATGATGGAGACAGTAGAACAAGATGGTGACAGTAGGGCAAGATGGCAACAGTAGGGCAAAATGGCAACAGTAGGGAAAGATGGAGACAGTAGGAGTCTGTAGGTCAAGTCTGAGACAGTAGGACTAAATGAAAAGAGTTGGGCAAGATGGAGACAGTAAGGCAAGATGGGGACAATAGATAAAGATGGAAACTGGAGAGCAAGATGGAGACAGTAGGACAAGATGGAGATAGTAAGGCAAGATGGGGACAATAGTTAAATATGGAAACTGGAGAGCAAGATGGAGACAGGAGGACAAGATGGGGACAGTTGGCATTATGGAGACAATAGAACAAGATGAAAACAGTAGAGCATGATGGAGACAGTAGAACAAGATGGCGACAGTAGGGCAAGATGGCAACAGTAGGGCAAAATGGCAACAGTAGGGAAAGATGGAGACAGTAGGAGTCTGTAGGTCAAGTCGGAGACAGTAGGATTAAATGAAAAGAGTAGGGCAAGATGGAGACAGTAAGGCAAGATGGGGACAATAGATAAAGATGGAAAATCGAGAGCAAGAGGGAGATAGTAGGACAAGATGGAGATAGTAAGGCAAGATGGGGATAACAGAAAAAGATGGGAACAGGAGGGCAAGATGGAGACAGTAGGACAAGATGGTAACAAAAGGACAAGATGGAAACAGCTGGGCAAGATGGAGACAATAGATGACCTTAGGGCAAAATGGAGACAATATAACAAGATGGAAACAGCTGGCAAGACAGCGACAGTAGGACAAGATGGTGACAGTGGAAAACAGTATGGCAAGATGGAGAAAGTATGAAAAGATAGTGAGAGTAGGGCAAAACTGCAAAAATCACAATGATGATGTGACAGTAGACGGTCAAGATGGAAACAGCAAGGGGAAGATAGAAACATTGGAGCGCCCTATGTCATTGTTTACCAGCATGCGAGTATACTCTTGCTCGCTTAGAAGTGGGTGGAAGGGTGTATTGGGTCACAGCATGATGGCTGTATGGGCTGATAGTGACAGGGAGACCTAGAAAGATATAATGGACTGAAGAAAAGTTGCTCCTGCCTTCCAGCTGTCAATCCAGCTCATCTTAAGGGGGGGGGGGGTGTCTGCATATATAATCAACTGCAGCCTTCAGAAATGGAAGCTGTGCCAGGAGCTGCTAATATTTTTAACACACTTAAGAAAAATGTCTCACAAGAGCAATTTTACTGTAATTTCTATTTTGGGTTTATGTCCCCTTTCGCTACCTTCAGTAGAAATGTTTCTTGAAGTTTGACTGAATGTGAGTGAGAGGGTTAAGTCTCGGGATAGAGAGCAAGGGGATTACAAACTCATTTCAAGCTGTAGATTTAATAAAGGAGAGACTGGGGGTGTCGGGGGACCCCATTTGGCTGTTATATTTCATTTGCCACCGCATCCTCCTCCTGCCGCCCGACACGCTATTAATATTGTCACAATGTAACGCGGATTAAGAAATGATTCAGCGGCAGAACAAGGTCACTTAATAATTCATTCCCCCCGTTGTTACTGCTCAACTGAGCGACACTCTAATTAATAGCAGCGCTGGACTGTTAGGGGAGAGTAATGAGATCCTGATGGAAACCTCACAGTAACTCACCCCTCTATGGATCTTGGGCAGGGGGGAATCTCTTTTTAGTGTGCGTGGGGTACGGGACAAAGCAGAGGCTTAATGGGGGCCCATTATTTATATCTGGTTGGATTTGCTGTTCTGATCTTCATTTACATTTGTTCATGTATTTAAAGGGGTGGGTTCACCTTTAAATTAACTTTTAGTATATTATAGAATGGATAATTCTAAGTAACTCTTTAATTGGTCTTCATTATTTATTTGTTATCATTCTTTTAATTATTTGCCTTCTTCTTCTGACTCTTTCAAGCTTTTAAATGTGTCAGTTACTCATTGGCACAGACGCCAACCAGGAGTGTTGTGGCCACACCCTCGTTCCACCCAAGCCACACCTCTTTTACCCACAGGAACGCCCTTGTTCTGCCTAGAACACGCCCACTGTCCTGGTGACAGGGGGTAAATCAGGGTCCTGAAAAATTAGGTGGAGTTTGCATGTCTGCTTTGAGCCTACACAAGAAGTACCCACTTAGAGGGGTGGTTTACCTTTAAGTTCACCTTTAGTATGTTATAGAATGGCTAATTCTAAGCAGCTTTTCAATTGGCCATCATTTTTTTTTTTACAGCTTTCAAATGGGACCCAATCTAAAAAAACAAATGCTCTGTAAGGCTACACGGTTATAGTTTTCAATACTCATCTTTCTATTCAGTCCCTCTCCTTTTTATATTCTAGTCTCTTATTCAAATCAATGCATGGTTGCTGGGGTATTTTGGACCCTAGCAACCAGATGGCTGAAACTGCAAACTGTAGAGCTGCTGAATAAAAAGCTAAATAACTTGAAAACCACAAATGTGCCCCATTGTAACACACATACACACAATGATATTGTCCCACAGTATCACAAGCAACACATTTATTTGCTCTTCCATGAAGTGGACCATCTCGGATTGGCTGCCGTCGAGTTAAAAGGGATGATTGCATTTTAGCGCCAGGTCTATGTGTTCCCGAAATTTAAATTGAATTTCCAGCTTACGGAATCATTTGGTTAAATGGAGTCGTTTAATGACAGTAATGATCCTGAATGAAGCACATCAGCATAATAGGAGCTGCCGCCGGCTGCAGTGGTTCCCTCCTCTCCCATTCTACCAGCTTAGCTTGTGATTCCGAGGCAAAAAGTCTTCATTTAAGTTCTATCTTCATTTGAGGATAATTCTCCTGGTTTCAGTTTGGTGCCTCTTTAGATGCCAAGTAATTCCATTGTAATTACCCCTAAATCTCGACAGATACCTTGCAGCCCCCCTGCCCAATCCACTGCCGGCTGAGCTGCCATTATCTCATGCTGACTGGTGACAGCCTTCCTAATAACCTCCCATTGCCCTGATACTGTCATAGAATCCCAATAGGGCTCTGCTTCCCAAGGGATGGTCCTGCTACAACTCATATGTCTAAATGGGTCACATGTGGCCCTTTAAAAATGAAGCCCTCCAACTAAAATGTTTCACCCATGTAGAAAGTGGGGGATAGGTCCAGGGGGTCCAGTGGTTTACCCACTCTTTGTTCCTCATAACCCCTCTCAATACTAAGCTCCTCCTATGGTATTTTGTACCTGAGCTCCACTGTATACCCTGGCGTCACCTGGATGCTCCACTCACAGCGGGCGTTAAAAGGGTAACTCTCCATCATGATCTCCCCCCGCGCTGCCTGGATCACCTCTCCACATCCTAAAGGGGGGAACAGACACCGACATGTGACATGTGCAAGTTTCCCAATATTAAATTAATACTGTCAGCCTAGGGGTGCACCCCTATCAGCTATATGTCTATTCTGTACCGTTACCAAACAATGAGTACATGTGGGATCACACGAACAGCATTAGGAAGAATTATTTGGTAAATAAATTGCTTTTTAACGTCACCTCTGCCTGCTGATTCATAGAGTGTACGCCGAAAGGGTTCTATATTGGCTTTGAGAGTCTCCCAAAGTTGCAGGTTCGGGGCTTTGCACCCAGGCCAGGGGTCTGGAGCCATGAGTGACCGGTCTACCATTTAATCCATATTGAATACTGTGAATTAAGCGAAAGGTCCAGGGCCTGTGCACCCGGACCCACCCGAGACAAGGGTGAGCGTTAGAGGAAATAAATATTCCTATATTTAAAAGTTTACTTTGGCTGTAGGATTTGAGCGCACCAGTCTATAGGGTATATTCAATGTATTCTGTGCTGTTCCTTTAAAGTTAATCACAGTGTCTCATTGACTTCATATATGAACATTTCTCCCATAATTCCTGCTGAAGTCAGGGATAACTCCGGTGCAGTCTGGGGAAGCTATTAAATTCCAGAAATAGCAGCACAGGAATTGGCAAGGAAAAGCGACACTCCGCTCGCCATGAAATAAAGTGGGAAAACTTTCCTGGAGAGCAGAATGGATATTTCCCTGATTGTTCCACGCAGCTCCCTCTCTCCTGGAGCCTTACTCTCCCTCTCAAGCCTATTGGAAGAAAATATTTTGGGGTTTACTTCCCCTTTAATGGAGCTGAGTGACCACACACACTGGGGAGCTGTTTGTGCAGTTTATCTGCTTTACTGGGAAAATGTTCATGCGTTTCCTTCCCCCAGATCCCCACATTATCATGTTGCTATAGTATCCATGAGCATGCAGGGTGGGCCCAATAGCACAGAGGGCGACTCAATATTTTGTATTTCACAATCAGATAGGATTTAAGACACTGTGATCAAGGCCAGCGCCGAAAGGGTTAAATTCACACAAATTTTATTTTGGGGTCGGCTGTTGGCATCCTCATTAAATGGTGATGTTGCTGTTGCGTGTGTGTTGGGGGGGGTTCCTGTATAGTATCCATGGAAACACATGCATCCTCTATACTGAGGACCAATGCGAGAAAGCTGATTGGTGGAGAATGCATCCATCTCACCCCCCACCCTGGAGAAGGAATGAGCGCTTAACACGGCAGTTCGTGGAAGGTTTTCTATAAATAGCGGCATTAAAGGCACAGTTACCTACAGCGGCAATTAGACGTTACTGGGCCCCACAACAAATTCAATAGAAGGACCCCCCCCAAACCTTCAGTTAACCCGTTTAATTAATCAGGAGCCCCAGGGCAAGTGCAAGGTCTACTTCTTCTCAGTGATATCCCTGGTTATCCATAATCTACATAACAGTGCAGCCATGTTGGTTATGTTTGTGATCACACCGGGCTGTGTTTATTACCTAGGTGATCAGTGGCAGGACCACTGATCCCAAATGCAAAGCTCAGATTCTATAAAGTTTCTGTTTTTGGGCTGCTCTCTTCCCCATTGTCGAGGGGGTGGGGCTTGGTTTGCCTGTAATGGAACTTTTGCCACTAGAGGGAGCTTTTGCTTCATAAAAACTGCATTTTTTATCATTAAAAGAAAAAAAACTGCCCAGGGTGCTTTTGTAATTTATATTTGTTTAGTTTCAGAGCTATTTAAGTTTTTAGCCTAAATATATATATCATATATTACAATATAATGAAATAATATAATACAATATTATGGATTTTGTAACAACGGCACCCCTTGCCGGTCACATTGTACGTTCTGCTGTTGGGCTGCTCTCTTCCCAGGGGTCAAGAAACATCAGAACACTTCTCTGTTTTCCTCTGAAGCGGTCTCTC
This sequence comes from Xenopus laevis, assembly GCF_017654675.1. Classification (NCBI taxonomy): domain Eukaryota; kingdom Metazoa; phylum Chordata; class Amphibia; order Anura; family Pipidae; genus Xenopus; species Xenopus laevis. The sequence goes on from NC_054378.1 coordinate 15,779,647, forward strand.
TTTGACTGTACAGTTACAGGAACTGACCAGCGGGTGGCACTGTTGTTACAAAGGGCTTAAAAAAGCAACCATACATTCAGGTGTTTTTTTTTTTGGTACAGGTTTACTTATCCTTTATACCGTTTCCCCCTGGCCTACAGGGGTTTTCATCAAGACAACTAGAAAACTCCAGTGATTTTTTTTATCTGGCCCAAGCTCATTCCCCTGCCTGACCACTGGAAAGAGAGCAGCCCAACAGCAGGAAGTAGAGCGTGTGGGAAAGACAGGGACTATTAATTGGGATGGAGGTTCCCTGGGGGGGACTAATGAAAAGGACTAAACTGAACTGACACTGTAAAGCTGTTTCTATTTACTTCTAATCCAGACCAGTTTCTGTTGCTTTACTTACCCTTTAAATACTTGACAAACCTTGCAGTTGGTGCCATTTTTTAAAGAAAAGGGGCTTCAGCTGGTGCTTATTAGTAGGGGCCTATAAACCAATTGTGCTTTTGTACATCTGATGGAGGGGCTACAGCCCATTCATTTAATAGATGCCGCCGTGCCAAGTTGAGCAGACACCGCACCACCCCTTCCCCTGTGCTGCCAGCGCCTTCTCGTTGAAGCGTAATTAGCTGTTAGAAAGCACAGCAATTAAAAAATCCTTCTGCTTCGCCAGGATTGGGGAAATAAGACTAATTAATTGCCTATTAAAGCGCAATCGTGGTGGCACGCGGCTCTTATTGAGGAAATGCAGGCGCAGGGGGTTGGTACCAGCAGACCAGGGTCGTTAGGAATCTCAGTTAATGAGTCGTTATGTGGAGCGACTCCCTTAGGGCTACTCTGCATGTTTAAAGGGTAAGCAAACATGATATATAGAGTTGAGCCCCCCTGCAATGTATTGTAAATTGAGTCTTGGGGCAGAGAGATCTCCAACACTTCTGATTTGCAGGATTCGGTTCTTCAGTAAGTCTGCCGGAAGGCATCAACACTGCCGCCGAGAGGGTGTAAAAGGACAGGGCTGGGCCAACACAAAGCAAGAGAATCATCGCTCCCAGCCTGATAATGGTAATTCATAATGGTTGGGGCCGAGAGTCTCTGACTCAAGCAGTGGGCAGCACCAGAACACTATGATGGCAGTTTACAGGGACAGCGTCTCTGAGTCTCAGACTCAAGTAGTGGGCGGGACTAGAACATTCTGATGGCAGCTTACAGGGGTAGAGGCTTAGTGTGTAACTCAAGAAGTGTGTGGGACTAGAACATACTGACAGCAGTTCATAGCGGGAGGGGCATGAAGACTTTTGTCCAAGTGAGTGGGACAAGAAAATTCTGATTAGATGAGGAATATCAGGAGGCCTTTTGTTCAAGCAGTGGGCTGGGCTATATTACACTAATGGCAGCTTACAGGTGGAGCGGCAGGGAACGCATAGCCCAAATAGTGTGCTGGAGTAGAACCCTCAAGTTCACATTGACATAAAGATCCCCCAGCTCATCACTGGGCACTTTCAGTGCCAGATGCATCTCATCAATTCAGATTCATGCCAAATTACTTTGGACTGGTGCCCCCACAGTGATGGACAAAGGGTGGAAATGACATGTTTAAATATTCGGAAGAGGTCTCTTGCTAGCTTTGCCAACCCGACAGTCCGGTTTTTGGAAGGGCTGCCCAGGTGAAAAGTTCCTGTCCAAATTAGGAAATCCGGACAGGACATTGAAGTGAATGACATGGCGATCAGCCAATTGCTGATCGCCATGTCATCGGTCCTGGCCCCTGATGTCACCAGCATACACGGCTTCCCATTGCTCCAGCATTTACGTGTGCACGTGTGTGTGTGGCGGGTGCTTGAAAACAGGCAGGCGCTAGAACCACGTTGGGGAAATCCAGCCCTGAGTGAGAGCTGTGAAGATGTGGAATTGTCTCCCTGAATCAGTGGTACTGGCTGATACATTAGATAGCTTTAAGAAGGGGTTGGATGGTGTTTACCAAGTGAGGGAATACAGGGTTATGGAAGATAGCTCATAGTACAAGCTGATCCAGGGACTGGTCCCATTACACATTGGAGTCAGGAAGGAATTATTCCCCCTCTGAGGCAAATTGGAGAGGCTTTAGATGGTTTTTTGCCTTCCTCTGGATCAACTGGCAGATAGGCAGGTTATAGATAGACTTAAAAGGTTGAACTTGATGGACTTGTGTCTTTTTTCAACCACTATGTTACTATGTCTGTTACACTTACAGTATTAATGAATATACAGAGATGCCACTTACTCATGCAGTCGCCCCCGTACCAGCCCATCCGGCACTCCGAGCAGTAACTCCCCTTTATATAGAAGTCATCCAGGGTCCCTCCCCAGGAGCCATTGTAGCATGACTTGCAGTTTTCAAAGATAGAACAGCCTGTGATGAGGAGGAGGAGGTGAGGAATTAGATGATAGTGAAAATACTCACAAAACGTTTTATGGTTCACTAATGCACTTACTCCTATATAAACTGCCACTGTGTGCAGCAACAGGCTATGAGCAAACTTAGGGGCTGTTCCTGCTGAATTGTGCTTAGTACAGAGGAATACCTATGCTGCTATATTGTTATGGTATCTCTCTGTGCAGGCTATGAGCAAATGTAGGGGACTGTTCCTGCTGAATTGTGCTTAGTACAGGGGAATATCTATGCTGCCATAGTTTTTAGGTATATCTCTGTACAGGCTATAAGCAAACTTAGGGGGATCAGGAAAAGGAACAGCCAGGCTTGGACTCACCCTCAAGACACTGGACACCAATCCCCTGTACTAAGCACAGTCCAGCAGGCACAGCCCTCTAGGTTTGCTTATGTTATGTACTAAGCACAACTGAAGTAGAAAATAAAGGGGTATAGAGGCCCTTAAAGAATGGGGTATAGAGGGTATTTTCTCTAAACTTCCACTCAGTGGAGAGCTCTTTAGTCTGGAAATGTAAAATGATAATTTAAATACATTCAATGTAATACACCTTGTGCCATGGTGGTACCTCAGTAAAGTGCTACCTGGGTGAATGAGGCAGGAGTCACATTCATTTTCTTCATTGCGGCAGCAGGGGATTGTGTACCCCACTTTCTGGTTGCCGCCGGGACACGTGCACTCCACCTGGTCATATGCACAGCAGTCTCGGCACATGATGTTCCATTCAGCCCCTGGACAGTTCTCATTGATGACTGTATATTCTATGGGAGACAGTTTAGGGGGACACACAGGTCTCATTTCATTTCACAGCCCCCCCCCCATGCAAAGAGACAGCAGTGCTGCCCGAGATTCCGCACAGCTTCTAATGTCATTTGGATGTCAGAGGAGACACCGAGCTTTTCCATGACTCACATTTACCAGCATTAAAGTATTCCCTGTGCCCCAAACTCCTTGTAAAAAGCGCTTATTGGATTTGCAGAGACCTGAGCAGTGGGGAGAGGGGAAAGCTGAAGGTGCTCTCAGTCCAGCTGTCAATCAAGCACTCGGCTGCACCAGAGGGGACACATATATAAATCCTAATGGGTGCAAATACTGGTGCCCTACCTGTCCTGGAGCACCTGCCCCCATTGGAATTGTGCAGCCGGCACTTTGCACCTTGAGTCAAATCCATAGCGAGGTGCAAAGCACATCATTAGGGTGGCACAGCCATCTGATTGGCACACACTAAGAAGCCCCATTAAAGAAATGCACCTATAGTCAAAGTGGGGCTTTGCACCCATTTCTTGCACTAGGTAAATGTGGCCTATATTCTCTGCAGTTAATGCAACTTGGGTAGAGTTCCATGGATCTGGGTGCTGATTGCTCCCTCCATATTACTTTATTTCTTCCAATCCCAATGACCCCCCCCCCCATCCTTTCTACCCACAGACCTCTCCTAGGTGCAGAATTTAATTAGCTCTGCCTATCAGGCCCCCAGGGCCCAGCACCCAGTTTAGTCACAGCCAGACTGGTGGCTGGATGACCCAGACCTACATCTCTGTATAATGGATACTGGTTGGTTTGTAGGTTGTCGACGGTCTACAATTTACTAAACATCAATATTTACTTAGTCGGCATAGGGTTATTAGGGGAAGGCTTGTGCCCTCAACATGATAACATGCACCCAACCTGCAGCCCTTCCGTTCTTGCTGAACCGCAACTCCCAGAAGCCTTTGTACTATTACAGCAGTTGGTGGAAACTGCCCTCAGCATTAAAGCCAGTCCTGTGCCCTAGTGCCTATATAGTCCATACTAATGTATGAACTGTTCTGTTACTCACTTGATCGGCTGGGGTAGGCAGAGATGGCAAAGAGGTGCAGAGATGCCACCACCAAACTGGACCAGACTAGCAGAGCCATGTTCAGCATCCCAGGTCCTCAATCCACAGAGTATTGTGTGCACTTAGCCCATGGGTGCACTGCCTTACCCGACTCACTCCAGTCTCAGGTTACACATTGACAACCTCAAGGATAAAGTTTCTTTTGGAGGTGGTCTTTTCCTTCACTACGTCACCCCAATATCACTCAGCTGGGTTAACTCTCACTGGGGTCCAAGGAGCTGATGGGACAGAATCCAAGAACATTCACAAGGAGACGGCTCTGAAAGGGATCCGGGAATGTCAGAATAATCCGCAGGTACAGTACAGAGAATCCTCTTCCTTCCCCAGCCCCACAGCCCAGTGCCTCCAATAACTCCGCTCTGTCCTGACCTGGCATATAGTCTGGAAAAATATGCAGCTCCGTGACCAGTACATGTGTTTGTAATAGCATACATTCCTAGCGCATGACAGCATCGCGGGGGCTAATTACATATTAACGAATGTGAGGGGTGAACTGATACAGAGGGAGAGTTGCCAATCGGGCAAGCCCTGCCAAGCCTACCCGTTTTACTCCTGCAGAATGGCAACTTCTAGGGCGGCTGAGGATTCTGGGAGTTGTAGTTTAGGGTTTGGCTGACTGCATCCATGGGTTTTTGCATGGGAGGTGATAATGATAGGGAAGGTTACAATTCTGAAACTGCCAACTCACTAACATTTATGGGAGCTTGGGGAATCCAAAGCAATAAATTGAGGCCTGTGTAGTAACCATTCATTTGTGCCTGACCATGAAATTCAATCTCGGCCTTCCCCATATAAAGGGAAGCCCCAGTTTGGGAATCAGCGCCCTAAACAATTAATATGAGATCCCCTCAGTACTTAACTAGCATTTCATTTTCTTTTTCATTCTCTTTCCTGATAGTTGGGATGGGGGGGCGGCAGGGCATGAACCTGACTGAAAGAGCAGACTGGGAGCTTTTACACTGATCTCTATCGCCCAGGGGTAGCAGTATAAAGGAGTCTGTTGAAGCAAGAGCTCCCTCTAGTGGACAAAGTTCTATCAACCAGCTTCACATGGCTCATGATTTCTGTATTGGATAACAATCAGCCCCTGCCTGACCATGGGAAAGAGAACAGCCCCCGAGCAATCAGAGCAGGGCACCTGGATGAGCATTTTGGAACAGGGTAGTTTGGTTGAATAGGAATTGGGCAGCCACACAACCCATGGGCATATGTAACCCACCGACTACCCCTCTGCCAGTGTCCCTTCTCTTCTGGGCACCCCCCTGCAGTCATGGGGTCTGCTTCCCAAGTAGCTTTATGGATGGAAAGGGGTGAAGCTTTGTAATGGTCATTCAGAGAACTGAGGGTAAAGTCCTACACCTTGGAAACAGGGCTAGAGGGGCTGCGGCCCCCTGCGAATTTTCCACCTGGTTCAGAATTCTGATATGGGCAGGCAGGGAGCAGCCAGGAAGTAAAAAATCAACAAAGATCAGAACCAGGTCTAGTAACCCCTAGCAACCAGATGTTTGCCACCAAACAGGTGAGCAGTAAATGCTTACTGCTGATTGGCTGCTATATGTGACATTTTTGACATCACTCCCTATGAGCTGTGTTAGGGTATAGATTGGACTGATCACTCTTGCCATAAAGAAAAGCAGTTTTGCTGCAAAAGGACACAGGAAACCACAGGTGCAAACAGACACTGAAATAAAATGAAGGTAGAACCGATGACAAAACCCTGTGTATGTTGGTGTGGGTCCAATTGCGGTCACATCCCTGTGTTGTGTATTTGTGCAACAGTTTCCAACACTTGCGCCTGTGACTCATCTCTCATTTGCCTTGTGGGTCTGGAACTAAAATCTCATTTAGCACTGGCCCCGTCTCTTCCTTGTGGTTTGGCAATGGGCCCCGGGACATGTGACATTCCTCTCCCGGAATTCCCAAACAACTGGAAAATAAACACGTCCATCCTCTTGTGTTTTCTGAGTCGCCCTGGAAACGGGTAAAGACATAACCGGAAAGGTCACAAACAACATATTTGTTTCATTGTGTAACAATTGGGGTTAAACTGTGTTACTAGTTGAACAACAACTCGCAGGGTTGTCCCTGAAACATTGGGAGTTTTAGTTCAGCCCCAGGTCTAACTTCTTGGGTTGGACCTCCATAATGTACAAAGGGATTCGCCCCCCAAAATTTCTTCACCAGCAAGGCACCCCAATACTATTGATTTGAAAATCTAGCTACAACCCCAGCCTGTCCTAAACCCTGCCCACTATCCAGTTTATTTCTAGCCAAACTGCTCCTGAAAACTGAAGCCACGCCCTCAAATATTCTTAAAAGCCTAGAAGACCATGCCCCTAATTCACCCATTTACTTAAACCACACCCCAATCTGTACATAAACCCTCCCACTTTCCAACAAACCCAGTCTGTGAATTTGGGCCTTTCAGTTGTGTCTCCATAGCTGTCAAACCCTTTTTGTACAATGGGCACTACAGTCCATCAGAACAGGGGGGGTGGCTTATCCGAAGTAGGCAGGGCTTAGGCAGATTGCGGGCGTGATCATGCAGAAAGTTTATTGGGATGTAAATGCTCCATGCTGATTGGTTGCTATGGGTTACTAGACCAGTAGAAAGTGTTATTTCCAAGGGTAACTCCACTACAGCATGTAACTGAGCAATGGATTCAGGGAGAGAATGGAATTATAGAATTCCCCATGTAACACTTGGGTCATAAAATAATCTTTCAGTATAAATTCTCTTTTTTCAATTGGCTGTCCCCTTGTATTCCTCCTCTGAGCTTCACCCCATAATAATTTTTCGGGCAGGTTCTTGTTTCCATGGATCTGGGGTTTTGCTTGAATCTCTTCCCAAATATTCCACCATGGAGCACTCAGACTCCGGCTCTGCAGCCCTGGAGCTGCCATACTGCTCTGCCCCCATAGGGAACATCCTACAAGAGGCAGTAAAATGGCTCACTGGTCAGATAGACACTCCCCGTTTGTAGGGTTTTAGGGCATGGGAGAAAGTAAAAAAAGTAAAACAAATTGGGAACATTTAAATATTCCAGAAACCTTCCACAAAACTATTTCAAAGATGCCAAAACCAACAACATGACCAATGCATCAGCTGAACAGCAAACATTAACCCAAAGGGTTTGGTTACTCATTGGCAGAGGCACTAACCAGGAGTGTTGCAGCCACACCCTCGTTCCTCCCAAACCACACCTCCTCTACACACAAGACCGTCCTTTTCTGCCCAGGCCACGCCCTCTGACCTGGTGAGAGGGCGTAAATCAGGGTCCTGAAAAATTAGGGGGAGTTGACACAAGAAGTACCCACTTAGAGGGGTGGTTTACCTTTAGTATGTTATAGAATGGCTAATTCTGAGCAACTTTTCATTTGGCCTTCATTTAATTATCGTTTTTGAAAAGCTGGACTCTTTCCAGCTTTCAAATGAGGGTCACTGACCCCATCTAAAAAAGCAAATGCTCTGTGAGGCTACAAATGTATTGTTATTGCTATTTTTTATTACTCATCTTTATATTCAGGCCTCTCCTATTCATACTTCGGTCTCTTATTCAGATGAACGCATATGGCTGAAATTGCAAACTGGAGAGCTGTTGAATAAAAAGCTAAATAACTTGAAAACCACAAATAATAAGAAATTAAAACTAATTGTAAATTGTCTTGGAATATCACCCTCTACATCATGCTAAATGTTCATTTAAAGGTGAACAAGCCCTTTAACCCTGGGGAGCATTGGCAGTGCCTGGGTAGGCAGAATAAATGGATAGACTCACTGTCCTAATGAGTGCATCCGATTTGCCTATATTTAAAATATATTCCCTATCTACAGTCAATAAGTGGCAAGGCCTGTGGAACCATTCATGCTCCACCCCTCTTTAATTAAGACTGCCCCTCCCTGTGATGTAAAATGATCAATTGGGGTTATGTCCACTAGGAATTATGAGTTAATGCAACTTACAGGGGATCCCATTCCCATAAACAGCCTATTTGATTATTAAAGTCAGCAAGGACATGTAAATCCTGGAAACATGTGAATGTACTCAGGGCACTCTAGTGAGCTATGTTTGCAATTTATCTAGTTTTCAAGTTGTAAGCAGTTTTCACGTTGAAAACAGAATGAATCTGAAACAATGGCGCCACCTGCTGTATACAGTTGGTAGAAAATAAATTTGCAAGGGGAGAAGAAAGATCTTTCGTTCTAAGTGAAGTTGTAAGCCGAGCGGCATCACAAGAATTTCCTCTTATTGCTGGGTTTATAAGGGAAATGTGTTCCTGGTGCCCCCAGCGACTAGTTTCTGTTTGAGTCCAGGAAAAAGACAGCAGTTCTGTGTTGCTTTACGGCAGGACGGCACAAAGACCATCAGGATTAAAATTGAGAGAAAGGGATATGAGGTAGAACAAGTAAAACCAACACATGTTTAAATTATGTCCCGGCAGGTTAGTTGGCTCCTCCTACCTCTGGCCCTATGACTATGAATGAGACAGGGACCTTAGATTGTAAGCTCCACTGGAGCAGGGACTGATGGGAGTATGAAATGAAGGATAATGACTCCTCCCAGCTACGTGGGAACCTATAACATATAAAGTACCAGCGTTAGAGTGCAAGTTCTTGGAGACAACGGCCCAGAATGATGGGAGCCTCCAGGGTGGGTGAGGGAGGGGGGTAATGCTGCCAGAATTAGCAAATTCAAGTTATATCAGTATAAAAGAAATAAGTTGCACTTCATCAAAGGCTTTACAAGTGGCCCCTACTGAGCCAAATCCACCCACTGGCCCCAGTGAGTCACTGCACATTAATATTCGTCAGACTGAAATTGAGATTTCTCTTTCATAGTGTAAAGGTGGCCATACATGGATAGATCCGCTCGTTTGGCGATGTCGCCAAACGAGCGGATCTCCCTCCGATATGCCCACCTTGAGGTGGGCAATATCGGGCAGATCCGATCGTGGGCGAAGAAAATTAGTCCAGCACCCACTGTTTCATGAATAAAACGGCCTTTATTGGACCAAGGGCATTACAGCAACGTTTCAGACCAACTGGTCTTTTATCAAGCTAACCAACATGTGATTCAATAGTGCTATTTATACACTCACACACCATCTAGTGGTCATTAGTGACAATTAATATATAGAGAAAATGGACTAATCATTAAATCATCATTTTGCATATAACAATATGTCATTATAGCAGTATACAAAATCAGTGCCAAATATAAATAGGAAGACGACCAAATGTGAAAAATATCTGTAAGACATAAAAGATAATACAAAAAATATAAACAACAGTATTAAAACAGATAAAAGTATCAATAAAATCATCGGAAGATAGGACTCAGATCATACTCTTTGTTTAGGCCCCCAGGTTCCAGAGTTTCCAATTTTCTGATCCAATAGGCCTCTTTATACAACAGCTCCTTTAGCCTATCTCCTCCCCGACGCTTAGGTTCAATAGTTTCCATAATCTGAAATTTTAACTGATTAACTCTATGAGCATGCTCAATAAAGTGACCAGCCACTGCTTGATCTTTCTTCCCCGTCCTAATTGCAGATTTATGCTCACGTATCCGTTCACGGACCGTTCTCTTGGTTTGTCCCACGTATGCTAGTCCGCATGGACATTTAATAACATATACTGCATACGTGGAGCTGCAAGAATAACGACCTCTTATTTTTATGGGGTTACCCCTTCTGGGGTGAAAAACATTTTCCCCTGTTTGCACATTTGAGCAACAATTGCAGTTAAGGCAGGGATAAGAACCAACTTTCCCCCTAATTTCCATATTTTTATGTTTACTATTACTTCCAATATCTGAGTGTACTAGCATTGAGCCAAGTGACCTCCCTTTCTTATACGCTATAACTGGGGGTCTGTCAAATGCCGTTACTTGGGGTAAGTTATCTTTGACTAGTGGCCAGTGTCGTCTTAGAATATTTGCAACCTGTTTACTCAGGGTGTTATATTCTGTTACAAATGTGACATGATTTTCCCTGTGCTTCTCTTTCCCTTTTAGCATCTCTGTTCTTTCCTGATTCTTTATTTCTTCTAGTTGACTATTTAGAAGGCTATCTGGATATTCCCTCTCACGAAATTTGTTACACATTTCCGACAATCTTTTCTCTGCTTTCTCACTAGAGGTTACTATTCGCTTTACTCTACTTAATTGAGATTTAGGCAGTGCTCTCTTAAGTTGTGGTGGGTGGAAGGACCGATAGTGTAGTAACAAATTTCGATCCGTGGGTTTAACATATAAATCCGTCATTAAGCACCCATCTTGTTTGTACACCCTAGTGTCCAAAAATGGGATCTCCTCCAGATGAGCATTTAGGGAAAATTTTATGAAGGGTAGGGAACTGTTTATTTCCTGAACAAACCTCTCAAGGGTCCAATATGGCCCCGCCCACAGCGCAAACACGTCATCTATATAGCGTATCCATTTTTTACAGTGTGTTTTAAACAGTTCGTTATCATATATAAATTTTATTTCAAATTGATTCATGAAAATGTTTGCGTATGCGGGGGCCACATTGGACCCCATTGCCGTGCCCCTTATTTGCATATAGAAGTCATTCTCAAATTGGAAATAATTATTATGCAAGAGTAATTCCAAACATTGTAGAGCAAATTTTTTTTGGGAACCATCCATGGAGTCATCTTTTAGCAGCTCAGATGCGACAGCCTCCACACCCCCATCATGTGGGATGGAGGTGTAGAGGCTCTCCACATCAAGAGTCACCAACCAGACCCCTTCGATATCCTGTGAAACGCTTGTTAGTATAGTCAAAAAATCACTGGTATCTCTAATGTATGACTGATGAGCCACTACATATGGTCTGATGACTTTGTCAACAAAAATTGCAATAGGGGAGAGAATTGAATCCACACAGGATACAATAGGTCTACCTGGGGGATGTTCTAAGTTTTTGTGAATCTTGGGGAGGACATAGAATACTGGAGTGAGAGGACTATGTTGCTGTAGGAACGCTGCCAATTTCCCATCAATTATTTTTATTTCCAACGCTTCACTGAGCAATACTTTGATTTTTTGTTCGATTTCAGTTGTAGGATTTTTATTTAATTTGCGATACGTTGTATCGTCACTAAGTTGGCGTAGTACCTCAGCAACATAGTCCTCCCTGTCCAGCAACACCAGTGCCCCTCCCTTATCAGCCGCCTTAATCACGATTTCCGGTGAATCTACTAGATTTATCAGTGCCCGGTATTCATCTTTATTCAGGTTATTCGGTAATAGGTGAATATCCCCCTTCCGATACTTTTCCTCCAGTTGATGCACTTCCCTGGAAACATGCTTGATATACGTTTCTACAAAAATGTTATCACTCTTGGGCATAAATGTACTGGGGGGTTTAAGATCTAAAGAATCCCCACAGAAAGTATTAACAGGATTCAATAACTCCCCACTCTTGACATTGCTGAACTGCACCTTTAAACGTAATGTTCTATATAACCTGAAAAGTTCAAGATCTAATTTGAAAAAATCGGGTTTGTTAACAAGACAGTATGATAGTCCCTTGTGTAGTACCTGTATTTCAGTCTCAGTCAGTATCTTGTGGGACAAATTCACCACCGCATCCGCCGGCGTTTGTTGGCCCCCTGCTGTTTTTTTCTTGTGATGTTTTCTCCCTCCTCGTTTGTATCTGCGCGGTCTGGCGTGATTGAGCCCTGCGATCCACCTAAAAAAGAAAGAGAAGTGTCCTGCGAGTCAGACGCTTCCGTAGAGGCGCGTACCCGTCTGGTCTCTCCTGTTCTCTTAGCGGCGTTCTGTGGCCTTCTGTTTGCTGCGGGATATTCGTTCCGGTATGGCACCTAGGGCCCAACGATCGGATCCTAGCATTCACAAACGGGTGGTCGGATCGCGGGACCGCATCAACGAACAGATGCGCCCGCGATCCGACGGGATTTTTAATCCCATCCGATCGAGATCTGGCCGACTTTCGGCCAGATCTCGATCGGGGAAGCCCGTCGGGGGCCCCCATACACGGGCCAATAAGCTGCCGACTTGGTCTGTCGGCAGCTTTTATCGGCCCGTGTATGGCCACCTTAACCCAGTGCTGCTGCTCTCTGGCTCATGTATCACCGGGGCCAGTAGGTGGCACTATAGAAACACCGAAGCCTCAATCTCAGCCATGGAACTGACGCCTTATGATAAAGTACATTGAATATTACATTTAAAGGGATTGTCCACCTTTAAATGAAGTTAGAGGGATATTCTGAGACAATTTGCAATTGGTTTTAATTTTTTATTATTTGTGGTGTTTGAGTTATTTAGCTTTTTATTCAGCAGCTCTAAAGTTGTCAGTTTCTGCAATTGGTTGATATGGTTCAAATTAACCCTAGCAACCATGCACTGATTTGAATAACAGACTGGAATATGAATAGGAGAGGCCCGAATAGAAAAACAAGGAATAAAAAGTAGCAATAACTATATATGTGTAGCCTTAAGGCCCCCATACACCAAAAGCTGCTGACAGACCAAGTCGGCAGCTTATTGGCCTGTGTGTGGGGCACCATCCGATGGGCGCACCCTATCGATATCAGGCTGAAAGCCGGGCAGATGCCGATCGGGCAGGGTAAAAAATCCTGTCGGATCGCGGCCGCATCTGTTCGTTGATGCCGCCCCGCAATCTGACTGCCCATATCGCCTCCATTCTGATCAGTGACTCCCATTTGAAATCTGGAAAGAGTCAGGAGAAGAAGATGGTAATCATTCAAAAATTATTTAAAAAAAAAGAAAAAATGAAGACCAATTGAAAAGTTGCTTAGAATTAGCCGTTCTTTAATATACTGAACGTTAACTTAAAGGTGAACCACCCCTTTAACATCACAGATTTTAGAAGGGAAACCAAAGGCGACTTAAAAGGCCTACCCTAAAATGACCCATGATTCACTGGAACACACACATGGCATGTTCAATACAATAAGCTCTGCCCTGGCACCACCAGAGCCAGATTGGCACATAAAGTGCACTGTGGGTTCTCCCAGCTGGAAAAAGTTCCAAAACTCCTCAGTCGCAAACAAATTATGTTCTGCTTGTTCATCTCACCATCTGTCATTAGTAAAACCCTAGCGGGGGAGGACCGGGGGTGTTCTGAAATTGTTTTCTTGCTTTCTCTATATTCTGGGTGCAGTGGGGAAGAGAGATAACGAGCGGCATACTGCTCACAAAACTCAATTTTGTACTATGACAAATCATTTCTTAATTATTGGCAGCTTGGGGCGCTGGGAGTTTTAGTTCAGAAACCACTGGAGGGCTTTGTGCTGGACAATCCTTATTAGCGGGGCAAATATCCTCATATCATTAAGTGCCCCCTTTATAGATTGAACTTATCCTCATATATAAGTTCAATCTATAAAGGGGGCACTTAATGAACAGCCAATGAACTGAGATGCCCCCTTGAAGACTTGCAGGCAAGCAATTAAATCCTGCACCCTACAAATAGCCCTGGATGCTTTTCTAATTGGGTCCAGTGAGAACTAAATCAATGACATGTCCAAGTCCTTATCAACCATAAGGGGGAACGACTTATCTTTGCACGTGAATCATTAGAGCATTTCCTGTGTGATGTCATTATAGTAACCCTGTAGCAACCAATCAGAAGCTTTGCTATTCAACAGAGAACCAGTAAAATCTCCCTGCCGATATTGCCGATTTATTCATTAGTGCCCGTGGGGCCCCCTAAGGAAAGGACACACTGTGAGATTCGGGGAGATTTCGTCGCTAACTAATCGCCTCTTCTTTGGGGCGACTAATCTCCTTGAACTGCTTCCCCGTGTCTTCCGCCTGCTACAATGGAAAAACGCCTGCGGCATGGCACTCGCGGCGCTTCGTTTTCCGAAGTCGTCCGAAGTTGCCTCACGAGAAAGACACAGGGAAGCAGTTCGGGGAGATTAGTCGCCCCAAAGAAGAGGCCATTAGTCGCCGGGTGACTAATTCTCCCCGAATCTCACAGTGTGACCTTACCCTAAGACTCCAGGACCAAACAGCAGCTGCTACACCCCTCTCGTTGTTAGTTATGCTACTGCTGAAGCCCATCAGTCCGACTGAACCAGCTGGTGCCTGTCAATACACAATGAGCCCAATTTCTACAGTTGAGATGAGAATATTAATGAGCAGTGAGTAAGCGACAAGACTCAAAGTGTTGCCCCCCAGCACTTCTTTTTACAACAATGGCAGGAAATGGCATTTAATGGAAGGAGCAGAACCATAATAATAAAAATAATGTACCAGGAACAAAGGGGAGCGTTGCCTTTCCTGCAGAGCAGTGTGAAATCAGGGGGAATGACACTGTCTCACTGTGATTAGACTGAATATTAGATAAAAGAAGGAGCTGTAACCCCTTATACAGACACCCAATACCTGCTGATAGTCCTGGGGGGTTACTATATCCATGTACAGTATAGATAAGGGATGAAAGGGATGTGCTCTCATCTAGAAATATGTGTGACTGGTAAAGGGTTGGGCATCCAAAGCATGGGCAAGTGAAGTGTGGGGTCCAAAGGGTGCAGGTTATGTGGAGCTCCAGAGATATAGGGACCATTAAACAGCTACACACCCCAGGGAACATTTCTACCCCTTCCCTTTCCCAAAAAGGCTGCCCCTTGGCTGCTGCTGCCTGTCCCCATTTCTGCCCCTGGTCTTTCCTATTAGGTGTTTGCTTACTGCCACAAAGTGCTTTTAGATACTAGAAAAAATCTACAGTACACAGGATACTTATGACATCACAGAAAATAAATAATGTCATATGATGTCATAATCAGCAGGTTATGTGAGTCGGCTCTGACCCATATCATGAAGCAGAACACAGGGAGGAGGATTCCTGGATCAGAGGGCGACAAAGAGAAAATGTGCAGCGACACAGCACTTAATTCAGGTTGCTCACACTCTGCAGCTATTTATATTATTGGGAGGGGTATAACAGCCAGATAAATGAACAATGGGAACTCAGCGCCCCATTCCCATAGGGAATAAAAGAGCCATATCTTATAGGATAAGTAAACCTTTAAAATAAGTGAATTTAAAATGAACGAGGGTGCTAATCTAAGCACTGTCATTTACATTCATTATTTATTTTGTTTTTGTTCCAATATATTAAGGGATACATGTACTGTTAATATGAATGAATTTGGTGACAACAGCGCCACCTGCTGGTCAGTTTCCCACAGTTTGACCACCAAGTAGTCAAGGAAGTTGTCAGGAGAAAGAAAGAGGCTGCTCTGATGTTCTTCTGCTTAGGAAAACAATTAGAAACCTTCCTCAAATCTTTCCTAAGCAGGAGAACATCAGAGCAACCTCTTCGTTTCTCCTGACAACTTCTTCCTTGACTACTTGGTTGTCAGACTGGTCAGAAAATGACCAGCATGTGGTGCTGTTGTCACCAAATTCATTCATATTAACAGTACACGTATCTTGTAAATGTAAATAAGATAAATAATGAATGTGCATTGCAAAAGTAGAATAGCACTCACGTCAATTTTACATTCACTTATTTTAAAGGTTTACTTATCCTTTATAGGCACAGCCACTGCTACCCTGGGAATGGAAAGGGAATAAAGGATTTGCTGCAGAGGAATAAGGGATCTGTACAGAGAGTTGGGGTGCACTGATATATTTAGGGGTGTCTGCCCTGTGCCACATATATACAGGGGTACCAAAGTTATAGGTAGGAGGATATAGGAACTGGCAGTGTCAATTCATCCCCTGTATATTTAAACTGCCTTTTAAAGGAACAGTAACACCAAAAAATTAAAGTGTTTTAAAATAATAAAAATATCATGTAGTGTTGCCCTGCACTGGTAAAACTGATCTGTCTGCATAAGAAACACTACTATCGATCATATAAACAAGCAGCTGTGTAGCAATGTAGGAAATTGAAAAAAGATCTATATGGCACAGGTTAAATAGTGGATAACAGATAACACCATTATGTTCTACAGAGCTTATCTGCTATCTGCAGTGTAACCTGAGCCTTTTCTCCTTTGAATGACTGTCCCCATGGCTACACAGCAGCTTGTTTATATAAACAATAGTAGTGTTTCTGAAGCAAACACAGCAGTTTTACCAGTGCAGGGTAACACTGCATTTTATTTGTATTACTTTAAAACACTTTCATTTTTTGATGTTACTGTTTCTTTAAATATGTCCCTTAAGATGCTGTGTATGTAAACAGGGTGATCAACCCACCCAAACAGGTATCGCCCGAGGTACATGAGCTGCAGTTCCTACATTTAAACAGAAGACGGGGCTATTGCTCTCTGATATGCTGATTCCCCTGGCTCATAGGGAAATAAATTAATTGACTTTACAGTAAAAACAAAATGACTCTCCCCTAACTGTGACTGGCTGGCTATTTGAGCCAGATGCACCACTAGGTGTATTTTATTTCCTATAGGCTCAGGGATCTTCTTCAGACTTTGATTATTTTGGTGTTCTGCACTACAACTCCCAAAATTCTCTAACAGCCAATGAATGAGTCAGATGGGGCTGAACAACATGTTAGCATAACCCATGACTAGTCACAAGCTGCAGATGCCCATAAAGTGAATTCTTCTAGGTCTGGGACAGTCATCGAGCAACCCCTTTCTGTTGGGGCTAAACTTTTATCTCTATTTCCCATGACAAGGGGGGAAGCAATTTCAAACAAATAGTCTTTCAGCCATACCCTAACCCCCCCCTCCCCTACCCCAAGTTGTCCTGATATAAGAAGTGTGCCAAGGGGGCATTGGTGCCACGCCTTCCCATTTCAACAACCATAGGGGGACTGCAGATACCCCACCCCTTTGATATTGCATGCTCATTATGGGGAAAGTACATCTTTTGTAGAACTACTTACTTTTGTATTATCTCCCAGCTACAGAATGCTACAGAACAGGCAATGTTACCAATACATGATCATATATATTATGGAGTATAAGCTCTGTGGGGCAGAGGATCTCAGTTCAGATGGGACAGAGAAGGAGGATAGAGAGTACATGTGAGTGAGTGTGTGAGTGAGTGAGTGTGAGTGTGTACAAATGTGCAAGGCTAATAAAATGATTAAAGGACACGTAAAAGGAAAAAAATAAAATCCCATTTTTTTCTTTTTTTAATGAAAAAAAACCTATCTCCAATATACTTTAATTTTAAAAATGTGTACCGTTTTTTATAAGAAACCTGACTGTATGCAGTGAAGTTCTCCCTTCATTTACTGCTGTAGATAGGAATTGTCAGCTGTTCCCTAACTGCTCTGCAGGGAAACAATCATACTTATGAACAGCAGGGGGCTCCCCCCCTCTTACTTCCCAGCCATGCAGAACTCAAGCAGCAGCTTTGTTTGTTTCCCTGTAGAGCAGTCTGTGACTATAGAGATTTGAACATTCCCTTTACTGTTTCCAACTCCAGCTGCAGGGACAAAGATCATGGAGCCAGATTTAAACAGATTCTATTTGGAGGATTTTTTTGCTGCAGCCACTGGTTCTGAAAAGTTGGAGAAAGTTTGTATTAAACAATACAAAAACTATAAAATCCACATTAGATTATATGACAATACAGGACCCAGTGCAGTCTGTCTATTCTGATTATTAATCAGTCTTGCTGTATCGGCTTCTGGCAGGTATTATTTGACTTGTGCTGTTTTGATCATTTATGATAATCCCTAAGCAGCTCAGACCACACTGAGCATGTGCACAGTCTTAGTCTTGCAAAGATGTTTATCAAAGTTACAAGATGGTGACCCCCTGTGGCCAACTTTGAAAGCATAAATCATTTGTTTGATTAGGCTTGTGGTGCAGTAAGTTCACGTTTATGTTTAGTATGAAAAAAAATACAGCATTTCTAGCCTTATTCTATTTTAGACTTTACTTCCCCTTTAAATGAGTAAAGCTGACATTTCCCTGACCTGTTCGAGCTGCAGTTCCCGCTGGAGAGCAGCAGGGGGCACCCCTGTTCTATCTCTTGCTTCCATGTGTTGCTCAGATCCCAAAACAAATCCAGGGTCCTTATAGGGAAATAAAGAAGGCTGGGAGGGGAGAGAGAGTTATGAGTAAAGAATATCCTCTGTTTAACCATTTCCTGAAGCAGGGGAGGGAGGAATATATCTGCATGAATCAGTCCCTCTCCCATCTATAGCCTTGATCTTGCATTTACTATAATACTCCTACCTAACATAGCCACGTTTTGGGGTAATAGCGCAGGTGTATGTATGTAGTCACTGTCAGACTGGGACACCAGGGGCCCACCCAAAAACCTTAGAACAGGGGCCCACTCTCAGTACTATTATAATTCCTCTCCTCACCCAAACTCTATTCTCCTAGTCTCTTTTCTTTACATACTGAAATCTATTATTCCATCTATTTAGCCTCTTTGTTCTCATAGAAATAGGGAATGCCCATGAAATAGGCCAAATGTCTAGGAGCAGGAGGGCCCACTGGGAGTTTTCCTGATATCCCGGTGGGCCAGTCCAACACTGTCTGCAGTTACAATGGGGTTGCACATTATAAATGAAACATGCTGTGATTAACCCTTGCACTGCCAGACTGAATGGGTTTCAATGTGCCCTCCTTCTTGGGAGGGTAGGGGTTACTGGTGCCTCTCACAACCCCTTGGGGATCAGGAGCCATGTGAGCGGTAGCTCATTTGCCACCGACTGATGAGCCAACCACGTGCAGGCGACTGTCCCTTTAAGAGGAGGGTCAGGCGGTGCTGGGGGGGTCGGGGAGGGTGTGGGAATGAGCTCCATACGGAGAATGCACTGATCAGCCCCGCACAGCGGCTCAGGGAGGCAGAGGAGCTGGGAGAAGAAGGGCATAGCGTTCACAGTGCAGACCGGGGTCGCTGAAAATCGCGCTGTTTGTGGCTGCGGAAAGCGCTGGGACTGCGCACTTGGGGGCGATTCACAGGCAAAATCCCCGAGCTTCATCATCGCAGGGCGGGCAACAACAAAGACTTTCATTCCTGGAGCATAAATCTCCTTCTTTTCATTCCCTGTCCGACTCCGGCACAGGACGCAACTGCTTTAAATTTACCCCAGACTGGGGCATATAAACTACACAAACTGCCAGGCTGGATACTGTGATTATTGTTTGAAGGATTATCTGATCTTCCAACTATTCTCTACCTAAGTCTCAAAAGGATTATTTACCCCACTCTGGGGTATAAGGGACACGTGATTACCGACCCCAGGGTTAGTGAGATACCAAAACTGACACTACCAAGACTTGGATGGGGCAAATGAAAGACAAAAGCCACAGGGAGGGGTATATGACACCCAGTGACTCCCATACCCAAGGATTGTATCTACCCCAGGGGGGCGTTATAACAGTGATTACCCCGAGGAGAGGTATATAAAAGAGGCTGTTGTGCCTAGCACTACCTACCCCATGGAGGGATATATCACCCGAATGATCTGACCAAGGCTGGGGATATATAACGCTGCTACCGCAGGGCGCGGTGGAAGAGTCGCAAAAACTGCCATCACAAGGAGACTGCCATGGAAAGGGGCAGTTAAGCTGAAAGTACATAGATACCCGGAGTGAGCAACGTTTTACACAGTGAAACCCCTCCAGAGAAGCAGATGGATAACAAAGGCGCACTCCTGGGCAGGCAGTTGCCCCCACAATAGGGGGGATTTTGGTCCCAGACACAATGAGGGCTGCGCTAACTCTTATCCCCTCCGGCCTCCTCCTCCTGGTGGGGGGCTTGTTACTGAGCTGGAGGGATGCCCATCCCATTGAGCACCCTACTCATCGATCCCCCCGCTCTGTTAGGACTCAGGGGCCCCCCACAGTCGGGGCCACTTTTCAATCTGTGGGTTCTTCTCCCTCTACCACTGGATATAAAACTGTAGAGAAGAGCGCAAGGTCTCCAGCTGACTTGTCCCTGGAGCAGGGTATCTTCTGGCCCCGGGAGCTGGAGCAAGCACTGCCCATGGGGTTCTCTTTGGAGGGTGCGGAGCAGTGGCGGAACACAGCTCGCTCCGCGGGTATTGTGGCTTTAGAAAAAGGCTGCGGGCGGAGCACTAACCGAATGGCCACCCTGTCGGACGGGAGCCGGGTATGTTTGCGCTACGGTATCAACCCTGAACAAATCCAGGGGGAGCTGTTGTCCTACTACCTGTCCCGCATACTGGGGCTCCGCGGGGTCCCACCTTGTGTGCTTTCACGGGTAGGCAGCCCTCAGTGGGCTCCAGTGCAATCAGAACTAGGGGCCACAGGATGGACTCAAGGAGCCCTGGTGAGTTTCACACCCTGGATGCAGAATTTGAGTTTAGTATTGCCCCCTATGGCTCTACGCGCTAAGGATGGAAAGCTCCGTCCCCTGCGCACCGAACTCAGCAATGGTGCTGCCAACATGCTGGAGTTAGCGCAATGGGCAGACCTTATTTTGTTTGATTATTTGACTGCAAACTTTGACCGACTAGTGAGCAATCTTTTCAGTCTGCAGTGGGACCCACACATTATGCTGCGCGGAACAAATAACCTGCACCGCACCCCTGAGGGGGACCTGGTACTGCTGGACAATGAGGCTGGTTTTGCTCATGGTTACAGACTTTTGGGAACCTGGGACAAATACAATGAGCAGCTGCTGGGCACAGTGTGCGTGTTCCGCAGGAGTTTGGTGCGTAAACTGCGGGAAGCGCATCTGGCACGGAACGTTGCGCAGGAGCTGCAAGCACTTTACCTACAGGAGGAGCCGCTGGCTGCGGAACTCGGTCTCCTCTCTGAAGCCCAAGCTCAGATTCTACAAGACAGGGTGGGACTTGTGTTTAAGCACATACTAAGCTGTCAGGACAGGTACAGCTGAATGGGGGGATTCTGCGACCCACCAATAAAAACCAGCGAAAGCCAGTGCCATGGCCATGGTGGATAATGCAGGTTACTAGGACATTTCTATGTGTGGGGCACCATGTGGTTTCTAGGGCAAAGTTGCCTAAGTCCTGCTCACTGGTCTGTATGAGATGGTAGTAAGACTGTTCCTTTATGGAAGAGCAGGTGCAGAGAGGGTAGTGGGTTGGCACTTAGTGACTAGAGTGGTATCATTGAGGCTGGTATGTTGCACAGACTAGATTCTACCTGGAAAGGCACTCATGGTATTTTGTGTTGGAAGAGTTTTAGGGTTCATGGATTTGAACCATTCAGGAAGGGTTTCAGGGGTCATCGAGCTGGATGGATTCTCACTAATAACTGACAGCCATTTAATAATGATTTGAGTTAAAGGCAAAGCTATGCAGGGTGTTCGCCAGGGCATGCCCACATCAAAGACCAGCATTTCTCATACTAATAACCCCCTCTTCCTGTGCAATAATCCATGTCATTTTCCCACACTCCCTAGGGCAATGGGGGGTCTATAAGCTAAATTTAAGATAGGAAATAAAACAGACTTGCCTGTGATTAGGGCAAGATGGTTAGAACTTGTGCCGCTGGTAAAACAGAAAGTTCTGCATCAGAACCTCTTGGGAAAGAAGCAATAGCAAGCTCAGTTCTGCCCCGAGAAGCTGCTGTAGGGCAGCTGGTAAACAACAGCCTAAATATCTGCTCAGATGTCTCCAATGTCTTTACTTGTTTTAAAAGGGAAGTTAACTAAAGACATTCTGAAACAATTTGCAGTTGGTCCTCAACTATTTTGCCTTTTTACAGCTTTTACATTTTTTTTCTTGCACCCCAAGGACAAAGGCAAATATTAATAGCTTGGATGATTTCCATATCAAAATTGATTTATAGGTGAGCTTCCCTTTAAAACAATTTAACTGGCCCTTTAGGGAAGGGGGATGGAGATTGAAGCTCAGAGCTTTCCATATTATTAAAGAAGGGCCCTGTAGTGAGTACAATGGGACAAGCAAATGCATGGGGAAGGGGTTTTGACTTATTATACATAAACCTGGCAGCCTCCACCCACTCATCTTACTGTAAGCTTCTGCAAATGTAGCACAATCTCTATTGTTCCAGAAGGAGATGCTGGGAGCTGTAGTCCTACAACAGCCAGAGCAATGGACCTGCTGCAGAGCCCCGTAGAAATACAGAGGGACTTATAGTTGGTACTTCAGCTGTGCTTTCACCGATTCTTCCCCCTTGGGTAGTTTTATAGCTATGAAATGAATAAGCAGTTTGGAGATTGCCTTAGGACCAAAAAGCCCTGTTACTGAAAATAGTACTTTCCAAGGGGAAGTAAAAGTAGCGTGATATGAATACTAATATATACTTGTTAGTTAGGGTAACATTTTTGTAGCCCATTCTGTGTCGAGGGACAGAGTTTGAGCCTCTGGCAATAATGTTAAGCTGATGCCCCAAGCAGACTCTGACCCTCAAGTTGCTTTTGAACTGTAACTCCCAGCACCTTCAGCACTGCAGTTCCACAATAGCTAAAGCAGTGCAGGTTTAACATCCTGTATATACTGAAACTATCTTATTAAAGGCGTACTTCACCTTTAAGTTAGCTTTTAGTATGTTATAGAACGGCCAATTCTAAGCACCCTTTCAACTGGTTTTCATTATTTATTTTGTTTAGTTTTTAAATTATTTGATCTCTTTCCAGCTTTCAAATGGGGGTCAGCCATCTAAAACATAATTGCTCTGTAAAGCTGCAAATTTATTGTTATTGCTACTTTTTAATACTCATCTTTGTATTCTGACCTCTCTTATTCATATTCCAGTCTCTTATTCAAATCAATGCATGGTTGCTAGGGTAAGCTAGACAGTAGCAACCAGATGGCTGAAATTGCAAACTGGAGAGCTGCTGTATAAAAAGCTAAATAACTCAAAACCCACAATTAATAAAAAAATGAAAACCAACTGCAAATTGTCTCAGAATATACCTCTCTACATTATACTAAAAGTTCATTTAAACAACCCCTCTAAATTGTTATATAGTGTAATATAAGTCCTTGTTACCGTACATTCCGTGGGCCCGTTTGATTCTTTAGGACAAAGACTAGCACCATTTTTGCCATACCCTAAAACCAAGCCTGTCTATTTCCCAGCTCGTTACACAAGCTAAATGCTAGTGAAGTAATAAAACAATGGCATCAGTACTCTGGGCCCCTGGGGGGCATAGGAATCCCTTGATAGACAGGCGCAGGCTGCAGCTCAGTGTCACTCTCTGCTATATAAGAGAGATTCCAAATCGGTGCCACCCAAGGGTATTTTTAAAGGGCAAATACAAACTTACCCCTTTAACCCCTGTCCTGGGTGCTGGTGCTGAAATCTCCCAAGACCCAGAGGCTGTATCTATCAGTGCTGAGGTTTACAGTTCAACAACTGCTTCAGCAGGGATTAATGACATTTCATTGCTTTATTATTCCTATTTATATATGTATTTGTAGGGTCATGGGGGATAGTCGTTATGAATGATAACTTCCCTTTATCCGCAGGGTGAGACTACGTGTTGATGGGTAGTAAACATTGGATTCCCCGATTTACATTGTGCCGACAGGTTGTATCAGACAGACGTCGTACTGGGCACTATAGCATCGGATGTTTGCTCCGATCATTATGCCGACAAACTTGATTGTGGGGGGTCTTCCCATCAATGCTGCTCCTGGGAATTCCAAAGCGCTGCTGGTTTTAAAGGGACACTAAAAGGGGTACATTTGTTACCATTGTTTCCTATAGAGAAAGCCACACTGCCGGGCATCCATGGGAAACAATTAGACCAACAGCTTCATTTTGGGAATTAGATTTTTAGGGTTTCTTCCTCACCCCTGTAAAACATGGCATTTATAAAGTATACTCCCTGCACTGCTAGCTTATCATTAATGCTGCAGTCTGCACTGATTTCAGGTTAGCCATGCAGCCAGCATCAATGGGGAGATGCATAAATAAGTAGGCCCTTAGCTGCTGGTCCACACGGCTGCCATCAGGAATCCCGGGGTTTCCAAAAATCCATGCTAATTAGTTGGCAGGGCCCCGGGTGAAGGGCTCCCAATGAAAAAAAATGCACATGTATGACCAGAGGGATATCTGCCATACAGCAGAAGACATGGTTTATGCAGTAGTCAAGACCCCCAACTATTATTTGTATGGTCCTTCTGCAAAGACCCCTCCTCCTCTTTAAATGGTGTAAGGTTGTGAGCCGGGCCCCCAAATATTTTTTTTTTTGCAGGGGCCCAGCTCTTTTGAGTTGTTTTACTGTGCATAGCCACTTCCCTAATCCACCCACGTCATGACTGATTGTGCCCAAAACCTATCCATATCCCACCCAAAAACTGCTGCAAGCTGCACCCTCTTTTCACATTTTATATCATTCTGGGCCCCTCTGTCACATGGCCCCTGACTAAAGTGCCCCCTCATGAGCTTTAGCCCCCTAACTTGCCAGGAGGCTCCTACACTTGCCATGTTGCATGTTACTTATAATCATGGGGGAACTATTTTCTTTACGCACCTATCAGTAATTTGTGCATCGCAGGAAGTGGTGTGTACTCACAACGCCTTCCCCAAGGTTGTTACAAAGTATCTGTAACACTGTGATTTATTACAACAATGTAACTGTCTGAAAGTCTTACTATAAACCAGGGGAAAGTGAGAGCACCCCCCCCCCCATGCGTATGGTCAGGCTTGGCTGGTACAGACCTAATAAATAGCTCTTTGCCCATTAACAGCTGTAAGTGCCACTGACCCCGGCGCTGGCACACTGAGTACAGGGACATCATTCATCTCCATGCAGAGCAGGTTACTAGGGTGATTTATAGAGTCTGCTGTGGTCAGGGAGCCGTATGTGCCGCTGAGAGCTCTGTCACCGGCTTGTCAGGGGCTAATCTCTATTGGAAAGTGCATGGAAAGCAATTCTCTCCCTGCCCGAGGCTTTAACTTGGACCGTGCCACTTCTTAACCCCTTCCCATCATCTGCTCTGCACACTGGGTATATGATGTTATTATTATATAGCGCCAACATATTCCCCAGCACTGTACAGAGATTATAAATCATACCCATTAGTCCCTTTGTCAGTGGAGCTTACAATCTAAAGTGCTAGGGGCAATAGTATCAGGAGCCAATTAACCTGCCTGTATGGGTTTGAAGTGTTGTGGGAACGCTTGAAGCCCTGGAGGAGAGTCTCCCCGTTCCCTGGCTTGATCAAAACCAGTGCCATTTCACCCATGAGACTTTAGGTGGCACTTTACTACGGGTGGCAAAAAACCTCAGGTGGCAGCACACCCAGATGGACAACTAAAGGGGACCTATAACCTAACAACTTAGATAGACTGTATTTTTTATAAGGGCCCCAAATTCTTGTATAGCTAGGGCCCCACTGTATTTTATCATCAGCCTGGGGGTAGAATGGGCACGTGAGCCAAGCTGGCACTGATATCAATATCGAGATGAGGAGCACTGTCGGTGTTGGCTTGACGCAAACTTACACTGAAAACCAATTTGCACTTTTATTGCGTCCTGATTTTTTTTTATTCTACGTGCGTTTATGTTTATTTGGGTCAGGAATGTGCGTTTGTTCAGAGAATGTGATGTGAGACCCCAAATAAAACCCATGAAATTTGAATACAAATGAAGTCTCTGTTATCTGTCTCCTTCCCGGAATAAATGTACCAGAGATGGCAGTTTTCATATCCGCTCCGATTGTCATACGAAGGCACTCGCCTGGCTGATCCCATGCACCAGCGTCCCCGGGGAAATCTGCGCCACAGCTGCGATCCTCTGCTTCACTGTAACATAGTAAGTTAGGTTGAAAAAAGACACGTCCATCAAGTTAAACCTTTCAACTTTTTTAACCTGCCTAACTGCCTGGATCAACTTGTACTATGAGTTATCTCCCATAACCCTGTATTTCCTCACTTGCTAAAAAGCCATCCACCCCCTTCTTATACCTATCTAATGTATCAGCCCTGATTCAGGGAGAGAATTCCACATCTTCACAGCTCTCACTGTAAAAAACTCCTTCCCAATATTTAGCCAGAACCTCCCTTCTAATCAGAATGGGAGACCTCATGTAAGCTGTAAAGACCTACTGGTAAATAAAGCATTAGAGAGATTATTATATGATCCCCTTATATATTTATACATAGTTAGCATATCACCCCCTTAAGGGTAAGGCCACACTAAGCGATAGCGCGGCGATTTGACTCGCCGCGACTATTCGCCGCGACTTTTAATCCTCAATCGCTGGCGAAACTTTGGCGCTGGCGTCTATGGGGAATCGCTGCGTAAAAACACACGCGGCGATCTTTTTTCTATTGTCGCTCGAAATCGCCTCGCTAGGCGATTTCGAGCGACAATAGAAAAAAGATCGCCGCGTGTGTTTTTACGCTGGCGATTTTGCGCGATTTCCCATAGTCGCCAGCGCCAAAGTTTCGCCAGCGATTGAGGATTAAAAGTCGCGGCGAATAGTCGCGGCGAGTCAAATCGCCGCGCTATCGCTTAGTGTGGCCTTACCCTAAGAAGGAGTGACAGTAGGAAACAGTGGTGTGAGGTTGGTCATGTGGTTTGGGGTATTATGTACAAAATAGGCACTGCATTTATTCTTCCATGTGTTCTGATGTATTATCCAGAAATTAGCACTGCATTTATTCTTCCATGTTTCTGGGGAATTATAGACGAAATTGGCACTGCATTTATTCTTCCATGTGTTCTGGGGTATTATACACAAAATAGGCACTTCACTTATTCTTCCATGTGTTCTGGGGTATTATACATGAAAATAGCTCTTAATTTATTCTTCCATGTGTTCTGGGGTATTATACACAATATTGACTCTGCATTCATTCTTCCATGTGTTCTGGGTATTATAATTGGCACTGTATTCAGTCTTCCATGTGTTCTGGGGTATTATACAGAAAATTGGCACTGCATTCATTCTTCCATGTGTTCTGGGTATTATACACAAAATTGACACTGCATTCATTCTTTCATGTGTTCTGGGGTGTTATACACAAAATCAGCACTGCATTTATTCTTCCATGTGTTCTGGGGTATTATACACGATTTTGGCACTGCATTCATTCTTCCATGTGTTCTGGGTATTATAATTGGCACTGCATTCAGTCTTCCATGTGTTATGGGGTATTAAACTGTTTATGGAATTGGCCCTGGGATACTATAAAATAATCTATTTGGAAATTAGGGGTCATTTATAAAGACCTCAGAGAGAAGTGCAAGATGACTAAGGGGGGTACAATATCGTTGAATGGCAGGCAAGTAGGGGACAGTTCAAGAATCATGAATACAGGGCTGTCTTTGTAGAGATGGCCTTGGGTCTCTTCTACAGTTCATCAACCTTGAAGATAGTGCCCAAAGAACAAAAATTTAACCTGTTTTTGCATTTTGTTCTCTGCCATCCATGGTGTAAATGACCCCTAATTTCTTTAATTTAAAGTATTAAATTAGATCAGTCTTCTCTGATAAACCTCTTGTATAATGACCTCTCCCTGACCGAGATACCAGTAGCACATATGGGGGGGGTCTCCCATTGGCTCCTGGCAATCTCCCAAATGCTTGCACCTAAACTTCGTCGCTGAGCAGTGGGTGGGGTTGGGCCCCCCACCCACTGCTCAGCGACGAAGTTTAGGTGCAAGCATTTGGGAGATTGCCAGGATCAAGTTCAGAATATGTTAGCTAATTTGAATAGGAAAGGATTGTGTGTGTTGTATTGCCATGAGCCTCTTCTTCCAGGGAAACATTCATTTCCATGTACAGAGAGGCAGTGACACATTCTAGCAATGTAAATATTAACCCCCCCACCACCACCACCCTTGTTCCAAGGGAAACAAGATTAATCTCCGGGAGCCATGAATGCATTATTTATATTCATAGCAATAACAATTCCAAGTATTTATTCTTTTAAGACGCGAGGACACGGGCGAATGACCGCGCATTACAGGCAGGGATGATGGAGCTGGGTTTTGAAATGAAGACTTAGGGAAATATTGGCAGACAGATTAATTGCCTTTGGTTTCATTCACAGTGTGAGCAACAATAGAAATGATAGCTCAGATAGTAACAGATCATGTATCTTCTCTATAAATACTCTTGGGAAATACTCTTGAGAATAACTTTTGCCCTCCCATAACTGACCTGTAAGACAGGAATGGTACCTGTTATCCAGAATGCTCAGGACCTGGGGTTTTTTTCAGATTGGGGGGTCTTTCTTTATATTGTAAGTCTACAAGAAAACAATTTAAACATTAAATAAACCCAATAGGCTGGTTTTGCTTCCAATAAGGATTAATTATATCTTAGTTGGGATCAAGTACAAGGTACTGTTATATTATTACATAGAAAAAGGTAATCATTTTTAAAAATGGGGTTTATTTGGATAAAATGGAGTCTATGGGCGATGGCCTTAGATTTGAGTCTATGGGAGATGGCATTCCCATAATTCTGTGCTTTCTGGATAACAAGTTTCCAGATAACGAATCCCATACTATACATATTACTGTGTTTTCCACCAAGGGGGATGCAGTACTTATGCTTATACAGTGACTAAATGTCAAGTATCTAACTGCCAACTCCATAGATTCTACATTTCTATACGTAAGTTCTATCATACTGTGGGAATGTGCCTCTTTATGTTGGTTACGTTATGTGTAATTAGGAGGAAACAGTTAAGGGGGTCAGTGGCAGGAGGAGGCCTCTGCAGACGGATTCATGGACCAAAAAGGGGTGAGTCTTCTGCTGGGAATGGGTGTGTTTAAGTATGATGGATCATGGTTGGGTTCAATTAGACCAGTGATCCCCAACCAGTAGCTCGTGAGCAACATGTTGCTCTCCAACCCCTTGGATGTTGCTCCCAGTGGCCTCAAAGCAGGGGCTTATTTTTGAATTCCGGGCTTGGAGGCAAGTTTTGGTTGTATAAAAACCAGGTACACTGCCAAACAGAGCCTCCTGTAGGCTGCCAGTCCACATAGGAGCTACCAAATGGCCAATCTCAGCACTTATTTGGTACCCCATGAAAATTTTTCATGAATGTTTTGCTCCCCAACTTCTTTTACTTCTGAATGTTGCTCACCGGTTCAAAATGTTGGGGATCCCTAAATTAGACTATGTTGAGGGCTGCCATTGGTGTCATAATTTCACTTTTTTTGGCCCCGCCTGCAAAAAAATAATTTTGGGGCACCTTAGGAACCCTGTACAGGTCATCCTCTCCAGCCACAGCCCCGCTCCTCTGTACCAGAGCCCCAACACGAGCTGAGACCCCACTTTACTTCCATTCCCTGTGTTGCTGGTCCTTTTCGACGATGAGAAACAGTAATAAATAGGGAGTAAAATATTCAATCTGCTCTGAAATGCTATTTCTTTCCTTAACCTTTGATAAATTGTCCCTTTAGTGTTAGGACCCAAACATACAGGGAGTGCAGTGAACTTATCATAGATAATATGTCAGGGGCACATCACACATTCCCCCCAATATTGGGCCTGACTGGAACACAGTTTCTGCCCCGCTCTGCTATTCCCATTCTAAAGACTGTCTGGTTACATTATTAAAAAGTGCAAGGCAATTGTTATCTGGCTCCGCTGGGACCAGCTGCCCTTTCTGTAAGCAGTAAGGAGAGTGATTACAGCGATGAGCCAAATGCAAGAGCGAGTGCCAAAATGTTTAACAGTTTGTTAAAGGGGAACTCAACCCAAAAGATGCTTTTTGCATAATGAAAGAAAATATTTTCAAATTATAGCACCTGGAGTCCTGGACCTGTGGAGCTAGAGTAACACTACTGAGATCTGCAGTGATAAAAAATAGTGGTTTTCAGAATCTGAGAAGGAATGTTTTGTAAGGAATATATTTAGAATCTTATAAAGCAGGACAGAACTGCTGCTTTCAGTGGGGATCAGATTTGATCTGTGCAGCCACTGGGACAGAATGCTCTGTTATACAGATAGCTAGAATCTCAGCCATAAAGCAGGGCAGGACTGCTGCTTCCAATGGGGATCAGATAGGATCTGTGCAGCCACTGGGACAGAATGCTCTGTTATACAGATAGCTAGAATCTCAGCCATAAAGCAGGGCAGGACTGCTGCTTCCAATGGGGATCAGATAGGATCTGTGCAGCCACTGGGACAGAATGCTCTGTTATACAGATAGCTAGAATCTCAGCCATAAAGTGCAGCCCAGGACAGGAGTATCACAGTTACATATAGGACATTCTTGCCGTAGTTAATCATGACACATATACTAGATATATTGGCTTATACATTTTGTTACAATGTTTCACCGGGGGTCTAACACAATATTTTTCCACGGTGTCATGCATCTCCCGGTAATTATCTCAGAGCAATGCCTGGGATGGTTTGTTGTGCTCGGAGGCCCCGGCATTTTATGTGCGCAATTCCAAGGGGAGATGAAAATCGCAGTAACAAGCTGATTCTCTGACAGCAGAAGCAAATAAACATCCAGCCATTAGTTAGTGACTACCGAGTCAGGTGAACGCATACAAGGTGCTGGGATGCCATATTTTTATCCTGAATCTCTCCCATAATTGATGTTATTTCTGAGTTGGAAACTGGGAAACTGGAAAGAAAGTGCAGATAGAGAACACGGATTGAAGGGAAGCTGCCATACTGTATAGCCCAGTGTATACGCCTCGTGCACTGAAACCAGAGATATGATGGAGTTCTATGGGTTTGTTATTGGAGTTAAAGGAACAGTAACACCAAAACACAAAACCATTTTGAAGTAATGACAGTATAATGAAGTGCATTGGTAAAACTGGTGTATTTGCTTCAGATACTTTACTATAGTTTATATAAACAAGCTGCTGTGTAGCCATGGGGGCAGCCATTCAAGCAGAGGATACACAGTAGATAACAGATAAGTACTACTATAGTTTATATAAACAAGCTGCTGTGTAGCCATGGGGGCAGCCATTCAAGCACAGGATACACAGTAGATAACAGATAAGTACTACTATAGTTTATATAAACAAGCTGCTGTGTAGCCATGGGGGCAGCCATTCAAGCAGAGGATACACAGTAGATAACAGATAAGTACTACTATAGTTTATATAAACAAGCTGCTGTGTAGCCATGGGGGCAGCCATTCAAGCACAGGATACACAGTAGATAACAGATAAGTACTACTATAGTTTATATAAACAAGCTGCTGTGTAGCCATGGGGGCAGCCATTCAAGCACAGGATACACAGTAGATAACAGATAAGTACTACTATAGTTTATATAAACAAGCTGCTGTGTAGCCATGGGGGCAGCCATTCAAGCACAGGATACACAGTAGATAACAGATAAGTACTACTATAGTTTATATAAACAAGCTGCTGTGTAGCCATGGGGGCAGCCATTCAAGCAGAGGATACACAGTAGATAACAGATAAGTACTACTATAGTTTATATAAACAAGCTGCTGTGTAGCCATGGGGGCAGCCATTCAAGCACAGGATACACAGTAGATAACAGATAAGTACTACTATAGTTTATATAAACAAGCTGCTGTGTAGCCATGGGGGCAGCCATTCAAGCACAGGATACACAGCAGATAACAGATAAGTACTACTATAGTTTATATAAACAAACTGCTGTGTCGCCATGGGGGCAGCCATTCAAAGCTAAAAAAAAAGGAGAAAAGGCACAGGATACACAGCAGATAACAGATAAGCTCTGTAGCATACAATGGGATTCTTCAGAGCTTATCTGTTATCTACTGAGTATTTCCTTGCTTTAAAATACTTTCATTTGTTGGTGTAACTGTTAAAGGGAAGATGGGTGGACAGGCCCGGATTTGTGGAAAGGCCCTCTAGGCCCGGGCCTTGGGTGGCAGGATTTTAGGGGGGCGGCATGCTGCCTAACCACACCCACATTGGTTTAAAAACAGTAGGGGATGTGCTGGAGATACAATCATTTTTTTAAATTCCCGTGCGCCAATCCCCACTGCTCCGTTCCAGATAATAAAAGGGGAGGGGAAAGGGGCGACGAACGGCAGTGGGCCTAGGGGCTCCCACTATGTAAATCCGGCCCTGTGGGTGGACAGGATAGACGGATGAGTGATGCTGAGGAATGGGAGCCACATCTGCCCTGAGACCTCCTTCTTGCTCCGATATTGATCCAATAAAACAAGCAGGAAGTTAAAGGGCAGGATCGGCCACAGCTGTTGCTCATACACCTCTATGTTCACAGCCGATGGGATCTGTTCCCCTTTACAGACAAGTAGAGACTCCCCTGTTTGTTTTTTGGATGGTCCAGGGAGAGTCTTTGATCTCTGAGCACCAGAATTCCTGTCATTCTCAGCAGTCCGTTTAGGACATTTGTGTGGGGGAAATGGGGGTGACATTATGAAATCCTTTCATGTGTGTGAAAGTGTCAACACCTCCAGATGTGGGAAGAGAATATTCCCAGCTTTGCGCACATGATATACGAGAATATGGGAGATAACGGAAATCTACAGCTGGTGCTATAATCGAATTCCCAGGATGCAACCTAAATATTCTCCACTGAGGGTTTAAGTTCAACAATAGCTTGAGGGCTGTATGACAGAGACCACTTAGTATTTCAAAAGCACTGACTTCATGAGACTGCAATTCATTAAACGGATACTGTCATGGGGAAATAAAGCTATTTTTCAAAACGCATCAGTTAATAGTGCTGCTCCAGCAGAATTCTGCACTGAAATCCATTTCTCAAAAGAACAAACAGATTTCTGACATGGGGCTAGACATATTGCCAGTTTCCCAGCTGCCCCAGTCATGTGACTTGTGTTCTGATAAACTTCGGTCACATTCAGTTACATTGAGTAGGAGAAACTGCCAGAAAGCAGTTCCATAGTGCAGCACTGGCTCTTTCTGAAAGCACATGACCAGACAAAATGACCTGAGATGCACCTACACACCAATATTACAACTAAAAAAAATACACTTGCTGGTTCAGGAATTAAATTTTATATTATAGAGTCAATTATTTGCAGTGTAAGTGTAATTTAGAAATAAAAACTTTCACTTTAAATCACTTTAAAGGAGAACTGAACATCAACAAAAAATTTAGATTGAAATGCTACATCTTGTGTTGTGGGGTTCTGCACCAGCCCAAAGCCCCCACAGCCCTTTAGCAGGGAAGATATCTTCTGTGCCCCTGACGATGCCTCTGTAGCCCCCCCCATCTTCTTTTCTACTGATTCACTGCACATCAGTGGCAAAATTATCCTTTCGGCCCCCAAAACGTCTAGAGGCGGACCCGTTTTAACAGTATTTATATAAATTGTAAATTAATTAGGGTCTCATGGGGCCCCTATATTTCCTGGGTCCCCCTGCAGCCGCAGGGTCTGCTTCATCTGTAGTTACGTCCCTGCTGCACATGCTCTGGGCTAAGGTCATTTACTGAGCTTTACTGACTTTACTTATTTCATGGCAGCTCAGAAATCAGTGCAGTCTGCAATGAAATATAATAATCAGCTTCTATGGCAGAGGAACCTCACGTTCTGCTTAATGATTTCCCACGCTCCCTAAGCTCAGTTTCTTAACAGCAGCCCAGAGCCCACTGAGCATGTGCAGTGCCACTGACACACAAAAAACATGGCCAAAGAAGACGGGGAGCTGCTGGAGGCCTGGATCATTACTGATTACTGGGTTACTAGACCTGGAGCAAAGTTAATGATTTTATGACATTGAACCTCTGGGGTAGGTAACGTAAGTCCATTATAATTTTATTTAGACCACCCTATGCAGGGGATTGCTCTCACTTGGGTGGGGATATTATACAGTATATCTGAATATAACACTAGCAACCCCCCTCACCCTTCCCATGTATATACAACAATCCACTCCTTGGAAATTCCTGGGATACCTGCTCCTCTCCCACATCCCTGGCTATCAGTTCCTCCCTGAGCACCCAGCAGTACATCATGAGTAGATCTCTCTGTGCTGCTGAGACTTGTCTATAGACAGACAGAGACATTCTTCCAGGGTGACGGCACAATGCAGAGCTGACCCATAGCAGAAGACTTGGTTATATTGTTATTGCCCCAGGTGCCTATTGTAGGGAGACATTCCAGGGTAGGGGGATGTTCCCAGCTGTTCACCTGATCTCTCTCTTTTTTTCTCTATTATCTCCAATCTGGGCCGATTGTACAGTGATAGTACAGTAACCGCAGGCGATTCCCATGCATCAGGGCCCTTTGCTATGTTCACAATATGAATTTATTCAAAGGGATAAGATCATCCAGGGAAAAAAATGCTTATGAATTAGATGGTTATCCCCACAAACGTGCTCCATACTTATCTACCATGCTCCCCTTGAAATTCACTTTTATTATGATGTAGAGAGAGATATTCTGAGACAATTTGCAATTGGTTTTCATTTGAGGGGTTTGAGTTATTTAGCTTTTTATTCAGCAGCTCTCCCGTTCAATCTGGTTGCTAGGATCCAAATGGCCCTAGCAACCATGCATTGATTTGAATAAAAGACTGCAATATAAATAGAAGAGGCCTGAATAAAAAGATGTAGAAGAAAAATCGGTGAGCACGCCACGTCCAATAAATTGTTAAAAACGAAGAACAGAGTCCAATAGGACGATGTTTGCTTTTAATCTGTTGAAATAAAGTTTTTTGTTTTTAACAATTGAGTGGACGCGATGCACCTGGGCCACTCTCTTCATCTGGTAAGTGCAATTTCTCCGCTTGTAACCCTTACATTTGTTTGAAGAATTTGCTGACCCAAGAGCAGGGCCCGGGGTCTACACACCCGGGTCACGGTGTCTATCGGACGGAGCCTTAGATTTTGCCTACTCCAGGGTTAACCCCTAGGATTTAAATTGGCAAGGCCTTATTGTAATTTAGCGTTAACTCTTGGGAGGCTGTACATTAATTACCTTGAACTTACCGGACTGGGCTTAGTTTCATTTTCCTTATTGCATAAAAAGACGAGTAATAATAAGTAGCAATGAATATACTTTTGTAGCCTTACAGAGGATTTGTTTTATATTGGGGTTTTTTCTCCATTTGTATTAAAGATCCCTCATATATGCATTTCACCCCCATGCGCTCTGCATCTACAAAGAAACTGGAACCTTGTGCCTCAAGGCTACTCTGCGGGATCCCCCATGATGCCTTTGGTCCTGGGATTGTTCGGCAAGCGTGGGACAGACGCACCCTGGGGGTGGCAGTAGCGCGTTGAGGGGCTGATTCAGGGACCAAACCCTGATCCCTTCTCTGCACGGCTCGATTTGTAGCAAAGCTGGGGCTGCCGTTCACATCATGGGAGTGATATCAGTCCCAAAATATGAGGCAAAAAAAATGCCTAATGGAAGAAAATGTAATTCTAAGCATTTTTCTCATGTTCATTCTTTACATTTTTACACTTTATATTCAGCTCCCCCACCCCAGCAAAGGCAGGTCTGTTAATCAACTGGTTTTGTTACATTGTTTTAAAAGTCAGAACCTGCATGGAAGACATTAGAAAAGGGCAGACAGTGCTTTTAAAGGGGTATGTTTCCTTTAGGAGCAGAGACAAACGCTCAGATTCGGGGAGATTAGTCGCCCTGCGATAAATCTCCTCTTCTTCGGGGCAACTAATCTCCCCAAACTGCCTCCCGCCGGCTATAATCTAAATCCCCAGCGGGATGGCACTCAAAGCGCTTTGTTTTCCAAAGTCTTCGGAAAACGAAACTGATTGCCATCCCGTCTGAAGTTTACATTCTAAACGGGGGGAGGCAGTTCGGGGGGATTATTCGCCCCGAAGAAGAGGCGATTTATCGTCGGGCGACTAAATCTCCCCGAATCTGAGCGTGTGTCTCTGCCCTTAAATGACTTTTAGTAGCATGGATGCAGTGAGATGGTTTGCAACTGGTCTTTTTGTGCTTTTTGAATAATGTAACTTTTTGTTCGGCAGCTCTCGAGTTTGGAATTTTAGAAGCTATCTGGTTGCTAGGCTCCAATTTACCCCAGCAACCAGGTAGTGGCTTAAATAAGAGGCTGGAATATGAACAATAGTGGGCCTGAATAAAATAAGTAATAAAAGTAGTAGTAGTCTGTGGTGGTTTCACAGACTAGTTTTTTTGGTCAGGGACCCCTATTAGGGAGATGGAAAGAGGCAGAAGAGGAAGGCAGGTATGGGATCTGTTATCCAGAATGCTCGGGACCTGGGGTTTTCCAGATAACTGATATTTCCATAATTTTGATGTTTCATACTTTCTAGGCTACTAGAAAATCCTGTAAACATTAAATAAACCCAATAGGCTGGTTTTGCTTCCAATGAGGATTAATTATATATTAGTTGGAATCAAATACAAGCTACTGTTTTATCATTACAGAGAAAAAGGAAATCATTTTTTTTAAAATTTGGATTATTTGGATAAAATGGAGTCTATGGGAGAAGGCTGTTTGTGGCTAACGGATCCCATACCTGTATATTGGAAAGTGACTTAGGACTATATTTTCTTTTAATTGACAAAATGTAGTTTTTGGGTTGATGTGGGAGTTTGGCTTCCCAGTTGGCTGCACTAAGAAATGAGCTTTACATTCAGTGCCGGTGACTTTATTTCTTTATGTGTCGCTGTGGGAGATGCAGGAGCCAGCGAATCGTATCAAGATCAAGAGTGCGTGCTTTCAGCTTTGCAGCGCAGACCAGAACATTTGTTTGTATTTACTGGAAGTGCAGAGACGTCGGATCCTGCAATGTGATTTCTCCATTATTCCACTATTCCACCCACATGTCTCTCTGATTTCCTGGCTTCTCAGGCCCACTCATTCCCTATATATCTACTGTACAGGCTCCTGACATTGGGGCCCCTTGGAAATGACATTTCACTGACCCCTGCCCAATTCACTCATCTCCTTTATGTACACAAAATATATGTATATAGTGTTACTTGCACTGGGCTGCATTACAAATAATGGGGGCCCATAATATTTAGTTGGGAGGTCCCCCCACCACCCCAGGGAGCCGAGTTATTAGAACACTGCCCACATAGGGCTCCTAGAGGGATGAGCCCTTCCAACAAAGTAAAATGTGGCCACCAATTAACCCACCTAATTGACTCAAATAGAAATAGACCCCAAATGATCCACCCCTTTCAGGACCCACAGAACTGAACCATCAGGGGTTTAACTACAGAGGAAGCAGACCCTGCGGCTGCATGGTGGCCCAGGAGGTGTAGGGGGCCCACGAGGCCCTAAATAAAGAGAAATTTCAACATATACAGTATATTGGTAAAAAAAAAAAAAGGACAACCTCTGGTTGTGTGGGGCCCTAAAGTAAATTTGCTGTGGGGCCCAGTAACATCTAGTAAATGTAGTTAATGTTTGCTTCAAAAGCGGATTAGGCTCCTTGCAGTCCCAGGTGCAAGCCGTACCCCCTGCCAGGGCAAAGTATACATGTAGCAAATAAAGCAGCAGCACTCCGGTATCTTTGAAAAATTTACAAAACTTTACTCAAATGCCATAGGCCTATGGCATTTGAGTAAAGTTTTGCAAATTTTTCAAAGATACCGGAGTGCTGCTGCTTTATTTGCCCAGTAACATCTAGTTACAGCACTGTGGACCATCATATCTGTCAGTGACCCCTGGAACAGGCTCACGTTGGACTGGGCTGATAGGGCACCAGTAGGTCCAGAACTGGGACAGGGGATCGCTTTGTGGCAGTCGCAGCTGGGTGTGCCCTTAAAGCAGCAGCTCCTACGGGCCCTGGATAACCCAGTCCGACACGGCTGATACTAGTGTACCAGAGATACACACTTCTTACTATACCGTTATAGCACAGACAAAGCCAAACAACATGGCACATCTATAATTAAAGAATGTCAAGAGAGACAGGTGGAAGAAGGTTCCTGACCCACAGAGCTTATGATCTATATGACTGAGCATACATAGAATATAACAAGTTTGCCATTGATTGAAGCTCCTACTGGGAACCACAGTTCATCCAGCTGCACTGAATTCCACCTGCACTCAAACTGAAAGAAATCCACTTGTCAATGCCTAGTATAGGGGTAAGGGGTGAAGCACATCTGGCAACATATGTAGGGAGTGGGAACAGTAACACCAAAAAATGAAAATGAAACCAAAGCAATGGCTGCCCCCATGACTACACAGCAGCTTTTTTTATAATAACTATAGTAGAGTTTCTGAAGCAAAGACACCAGTGTTACCAGTGCAGCACAACAATACACTATATTTTCATTACTTTAAGACACTTTCATTTTTTTGGTGTTACTGTTCCTTTGTACAGGGCCTATTGCTAAGAGCACTAGTCCAACGAGCAGGGAGCACAGAACTGACTGTTTGCACTCTTACTGAACATCCCATATGTGTAGCCAAAGTAGGGATACACCGAATCCACTATTTTGGATTCGGCCGAATCCCCGAATCCATCTTGGAAGATTCAGCCGAATCCCGAACCAAATCCGAACCCTCATTTGCATATGCAAATTAGGGGCGGGGAAGGAAAAAGTGGAAAAAAATTGGTTTACTTCCTTGTTTTGTAACAAAAAGCCACGTGAAATCCCGTCCTTCCCACTATTTACATATGCAAATTAGGATTAGGTTCGGCCAGGCACAAGGATTCGGCCGAATCCTGCTGATAAAGGACGAATCTTGGCTGAATCCCGAACCAAATCCTGGATTCGGTGCATCCTTAAGCCTAAGTATATAAATGTAGTTGCATTTTGCTTCACTGCAAGCTGTTTTCTGTATGATTCCATCCTTGCCATACAGGTCACAGTCTGATTGCAAATATGACTTTCACCTTTTGGTTTTTGGCTGTTTCTATCTGGAACTTGTCTCCCACACTAATCCTACAAGTGACTTCTCTGTCCCTGCCTGGCGCCATTGAGTCATGCTGCCCGGCCGTTCCTAAATAACTTATTGAAACTAAATGAAGAGCAATCTGTTTTCTATCCTCAGAACTAAAATGCTGTTACGCTGCCTTTAAAAGGGCCTGGTGGCTACAGATTTCTCATTTGTCGTTACTCATATTATGTGACCTATTTAAGATACACCCTGTATACTCATATCAAAGGGATCCCATTAGAAGTGGAGCTGCTTTGGGAAGATGAGAGAATTTGCCCTTTTCTCTGTGATATGTCAGTTTGGATGTTTCCCACAGATAGCAACATTAAAGGACATTTAAAGAGGGAAATGTTGTGTATTGTATATGTATTTTTGGTAGACATTAAGGAAAGGTTAAGGGCCTTTGCTTAGCTGCATATCAGGAGTTATACATTTCTGCAGGATGTGTTATATTACTTGCCTACGGTGATAATAAACAGCAACTCTTAAAGGGATACTGTCATGGGAAAAAACATTTTTTAAAACATTTTTTTCAAAATGAATCAGTTAATAGTGCTGCTCCAGAAGAATTCTGCACTGAAATCCATTTCTCAAAAGAGCAAACAGATTTTTCTATATTCAATTCTGAAATCTGACATGGGGCTAGACATATTGTCAATTTCCCAGCTGCCCCAAGTCATGTGACTTGTGCTCTGATAAACTTCAATCACTCTTTACTGCTGTACTGCAAGTTGGAGTGATATCACCCCCCTCCCCCCCCCAGCAGCCAAACAAAAGAACAATGGGAAGGTATCCAGATAGCAGCTCCCTAACACAAGATAACAGCTGCCTGGTAGATCTCAGAACAACACCCAATAGTAAAAACACATGTCCCACTGAGACTCCTTCAGTTTCATTGAGAAGGAAAAACAGCAGCCTGCAAGAAAGCATTTCTCTCCTAAAGTGCAGGCACAAGTCACATGACCAGCGGCAGCTGGGAAATTGACAAAATGTCTAGCCCCATGTCAGATTTCAAAATTGAATATAAAAAAATCTGTTTGCTCTTTTGAGAAATGGATTTCAGTGCAGAATTCTGCGGGAGTAGCACTATTAACTGATGCGTTTTGAAAAAAACATGTTTTCTGATGACAGGATTCCTTTAAGGATCTCTCCCTGATATGCCCACCTTGAGGCCATAGGGCTCAGCGATCAGATCACAATGAGCAGAATACAGGCGGTCGGATCGAGGACTGCATCAACAAGCTAGTGTGCTCCTCGATTTGATGGGATTTTTAAACCTGTGCGATTGACATCTGGGAAACTTTCGGCCAGATATCGATCGGGGAAGCCCGTTAGGTCCCCATACACTGCCCAATAATATCTGCTTGTGTATGGGGACCTTTTGTGGTTTAACATATCTTTGTTTTTCCCTGTTTTCTTCGCATTGGCCAAATGTTGCCATTATATCCTGCTGCCTCTACCTGATCTGATGTCTCCTGTCCTTACCTTTCCCTACTACTTCCATCTTGACCCAGTTGACCTACTGTCTCCACTTGACCCATTATCTATTCTACATCCTGCATTACTACATCTTGCCATTTTGTCCTACTGTCCCCACCTTGACCTCCTGTCTGCATCACACATCACACATCACACATCACGAATTACTTCTGTCTTCACCCTGACCTATTTCTTTTTCTTTTCCTGCTGTCTCTATCTTGCGTTAAGCTGGCCATAGACTTGACCCTTGTATCTGACAAACAATCGGACGGTGCAATCTTTCGACTTGCCACTAACCATTCAGATCAAATAAAGTACAGTAATAAAAGAGCAAATCAGACGATGTTCTGGCCGTGACAGCAATCATATGAAAGTTATGTCCAACAAATAGCAGTGACAGTGAGTCACCCACTGATATCGTCAGATAGGCAATACATGCAGAGAAATATGTAATCAACAGAAACTCGTACAAACCTTTGATTTGTATATATGGGCAGCTTCACTGTCTCCATCTTGACAAACTATTGCCATCTTGTCCTACTCTTTACATCATGACTCTCTCTGTTGTTTTCATTTCGTCCCACTGTCTCCACCTTGATCTACAGTCTCCACCATTACAACAGTCTCCGTTGTAATCTATTGTCTGTGTCTAAAGCTGGCCATACATGTAGAGATGTGCTCATTTTGCGATGTCGCTCCCTGAAATGCCCATCTTGAGTTGGGAGATACGGGCTGATTTGATCGTAGGTCCTAGGGTTGCCATCTTTAAAGAAAACAATGTAGATAAGGTTGGTGATGTTAGGGGAAGAGGTGATGAAATAAGTGGGTTGATCATGGTTTAGAACTTGGACTGATTGAGGCTGGGTCATTCTAACCCTCTAATGAGATAAGTAGGGGGTTCTAAAATAAAGTGAATTTCCCTACCATTGACCTCCTCCAGTCTCTATCTGCCAGTGGCATGAGGGGAGAGGGGAAGGACCATGACCGCTTTAAGTTCACAAGTCATGGAACAAATAAATACGGTACATACCTCGCTTGTAGTTCTGGATCCTCTTTTCCACCACCAAACAAGATAGGAGAACTTAAATAGCACTGCCACGACTTTCAGCCACCAGGAGTTTTGGGGGCAAATAAAAAGAGACTGATGTGCAGCCATTGGGTCTGCTCCCCCTATTGGCTGTTGAGTAACCTGGCGGGGTGGGAATGATTTTGCAGGGGTTGGGTATTTTCCATAATGGTGATGATTAAGCACCAATCTTCTCCGTTCGAGCTATTTGAGAGGCGTGGTACAACACAGTACTGCTGTGTTCTGTGTTGCCTAGAATAGTCTAAATGGGCTGCTCAAATATAGTGGGAAGCAGAGGGAGAGAAGAAACGTACTGTGACGTGTGGGAGGTGGATAGATAAGTATAGATTTGCAGAAAATGTGGTGTCTTCCGTACAGTTTTATGCTATTTATAATAATAAAAACGTTGTGCCACTGTGCCAACGCATGTCCCTGCTGCCAACACCCTGCTTCCTAGGCCTCTTGTAAAGTTATGATTCATAATGTCAAGAAATAGATATGCCTAGTAATATGTCTCCTTACTGTAACAAAACATGCACAATATAAAGCATAGATGGGTGACTTTCACCTTTGTGATGTTCAGCCTCTGACAGTTGTATAGAAGCACTAGACCAGTG
This sequence comes from Xenopus laevis, assembly GCF_017654675.1. Classification (NCBI taxonomy): domain Eukaryota; kingdom Metazoa; phylum Chordata; class Amphibia; order Anura; family Pipidae; genus Xenopus; species Xenopus laevis. The sequence continues at coordinate 15,821,759 of NC_054378.1, forward strand.
ACCCAGCCCATGTGTATTTACTGTATATGGTCATAGAACTCTTTAGTGACTTCTAATATTCTTATCATTTACAGTAGGGGGTACATTATCCCTTATAATACATGAGTGATACTCAGAGTTCCCTGTATAATGCAGCCTGTAGCCTTGTGCCTTTATATGGTCACAGAACCCCTCAGTGACTTCTAATATCCTTATGATTTACAGTATGGGGTACATTATCCCATATAATACATGAGTGATACTCAGAGTTCCCTGCATAACTGAGCCTGCAGCCTTGTGCCTTTATATGGTCACAGAATCCCTCAGTGACTTCTAATATCCTTATCATTTACATTAGGGGATACATTATCCCTTATAATACATGAGTGATACTCAGAGTTCCCTGTATAACTCAGCCTGCAGCATTGTGCCTTTATATGGTAACAGAACCCCTCAGTGACTTCTAATATCCTTATCATCTACAGTAGGGGGTACATTATCCCATATAATACATGAGTGATACTCAGAGTTCCATGTATAAATCAGCCTGCTACATTGTGCCTCTTATTTAAAGCCCTTGCTACATCCCTAAAGCCACTGTGTTTAAGCATATTTACCCCCTTTTATTTTGCAGTTCTCCCCCTATTGCAGGATAAAATGATATGTGCCCATGAGGACATCTGGGCCCTGGTTCTCAATCACCCATTAATTATTGGTGTTCTCCTTATCTCAGCATTGGACAGGAAGGCCTTGCACCGATATCGATGTCCAACAACAGGCGGAATTCATGCTGACAATTTGCTGATATTATCAAGAAACTAAACAGCATAAAATATGGATGAAGGAGAGGTAATAACAATGTAATAATCTTCATTTTAACCAGCATTACACACAACATGGAGGCACGAAGGAGAAGAAAATCATTACTCCTTTATTAAAAAGCAAATCTTGTATATGCCGCCTCATCTATTCCTGCCGGCGCTACCTACAGCTCACGAGCAGCAATAACAATCAAATTGCCTCTCACGAGCACTGCCATCACTGATTAGTTACTGGAAAGAGAGCCAACTTATTTAGTCAGGGGTTTTCCCAGTAATGAGCTGCATTAACGCTGGAGTTGGCTTTTTTGGACAGTGTCTGGATTGTGCTTATTGGGCGTACGGTATTTGTTGCAAACCACTTTGGGGAGATTCAATTTGCTAATTGTTGTTATCTGTGTAGATATGAGAGAAAAGAGGGATCCGGACAATGAGAGTTCTCTTTAGGGGGTGTGCACATAGGGGGCTCTATTCAATTTAGGACCGGACAAAGCAACTCGTTGGAGTGTGTGATAGAAGGTATATTAGTGCACGATGGAGATATTAATTCAAAATAGAGACAGTAGGTCAAGATGGAAAGTGAAAGACGATGTCAACATTGGGTTAAAATGGAGACAGTAGATCAAGGTGGAGATAATTTGACAAAATGGCATCAGTAGGGCAAGATAGAGATAGTATGGCAAAATAAAAACAGAAGGTCAAGATAGAGACAGAAGGTCAAGATGGAGGCAGTAATGTGAGTTGGAGATGGTAGGAAAGCAAGATGGATAGTGGGTCAAGGTGAAGATGATAGGACTAAATGGCAACAAGTGGGTCAAGATGTACATAGTAGGACCAGGTAAGGACAATAGGACAAAAGGGAGAGTGTATTAATGCAGGAGACAGTAAATCAAAGTAGATGGAGCAGGACATACTGGCAACAGAAGGTGAAGAGTAAATAAGACGGTAGGAAAAGCTCAAGATAATAAGTCAAGGTGGAGACAGTAGAGCAAAATTGCAACAGTTGGTCAAGATGGAGATCATAAGGCAAGATGGAGACAGTAGGGCAAGACAGAGACAATTGGTCATGATGAAGATAGAAGCAATGCAAGATGTAGACAGTAGATAGAAGTGGAGACAGTGAGACAAAATGGCCACAGTTGGTCAAGGTGAAGGTAGTAGCAGCTTAATAGCTCATGATAGGCCTATTAGAGTGAAGGTGGCCATACACGGGCCATTATAAGTTGCAGACAGACCAATTCAGCAGCTTATTGGGCAGTGTATGAGGCCATCTGACAAGGCTTCCCCAAAAATCGTCCAGATGACGATCAGCCAATATTAAAAATTCCCTCAGATCAAGGATGGCATCAGTTCATTGATGTGGGTGGTTTAACTTTAGGTTAAATTTTGGTATGTTCTAGAAAGGCCAATTAAAAGCAATTGTTTAAAATGGTCATTGTTTTTCACAGTTTTTTAATAACATGCCTTCATCTTCTGACTTTTTCCAGCTTTCAAATGTGGGTCACTGACCCCAAGTAAAAACAAATACTCTGTAAGGCTACACATTTGTTGTTTTTATTACTCATCTTTCTGTTCAGGCCTCTTCTATTCATATTTCAGTCTCTTGTTCAACTCAAAGCTTATTCAGAGCATGGTTGTTAGCATAATTTGGACCCTAGCAACCAGATGGCTGAAATTGCAAACTGGAGAGCTGTTTAATTAAAAGCTAAAGAAAGCAAAAAAAAGTAATAAAAAATAAAAACCAATTGCAAATTGTCTTAGAATATCACCCTTACACTATACTAAAAGTTAACACAAAGGTGAACAACCCCTTTAAATAATATTCTCCTAAAGAAAACTGCAGTGAGTAAGGGTCGGATGACACTGCATCCCTGACTTGCTCTACACAATGTACAGGAAGCCTACTATGTTGCAAAGTAGTTATGGCATAGATATGGTTTTAACAAAAAACATAATACTTGAATTTCATCTTTCATTAAAACGCATTTAATGAGAGGGATCTGGTAAAAAAAATATTGACTTACAGTCAGCACATCAAAACTTTTTTAATCCAACAGTTACCGGTATGTAAGATCTTGTATTATAAGGGATAATATATCTTCTGCTGTAAAATATAAGACAATTAGACTGGCAATTAGGCTGTTATTGTGCTATTAGACTGTAACATGCTTGATGGAGACTGTGACATAAACTCAGTGTCGGACTGGGGTGTCTGGGGCACACTGGACAACTTAAAGGCCCCCCCCCCAGTCATGGCCTTCCTCACCCAGTTGCGCCCCCTGCCCCAGTCCTGGCCCTCCTCAACCAGTTGTAACCACTGTTGATCCCAATGTTATAAATAGGAAAAAAAGATAAATATATAGGAAGGCTGGTGTTTTTTTGGCAATATTTTGCCACTACCCTATGGTCTTTCCGACTTTCAAATGGGGGGTCACAAAAATCTGTTGCTCCCAAGGCTTAAAACGTTATTGTCACTGTTACTTTTTATTACTTCTCTTTAGCCCTCATGTTCAAGTCTCTCACCAGAACCACTGCACACAGTTACTAAGGTACAGTCTCATCTTAATGTAGTCACTGTGTATTGTAAATTGCTGGGGAAGTTGTTTCCCTTTGATTCTGCACGGTTACACTCTCCTCTCTGTGACTAAACAGGAGGGAAATCGGGGACAGCATTTTTTTTCTGAGGTAAATTTTTATTCCCCTCAGTTGGTGCCATTTCTCTACATCCGGGGTTCGTGCAGGCGGGACATAATCTGCGTTCCTAACTCAGGAAGGACAACAAGGCTGGAAAGAGAAAGCAAGAAGCCAGTTGGTCGCCCGCTGCTTTGAAGGAGGAGGTAGGAACGTCTGTGGAGCCCAGTGTGTGAGACTGAGACAGAGGAAAGAGGAAGGTGTTTTGTTTCGGGGCAAAGGCTGTTGTTTATTGTGGGCGTCGCATTCCCGGAAGCGAGGGGACACGTGGGCGGGGCAGCTACAGGTGCAGCACAAAGTGGACTGAGTAGAATTTCCTGGATCAGCTCACTCAAGAAGAGGCAGGGGGGTCCTGGATTAATGGATCAGGCTGGAGTATGAACTGACAGTGCAGCCCTTATACTAGCTGACAGTTTAGCTCAATGCTGGGGGAGGGGGCTAAGTAAATGTAATCAGTCAACTAGTAGCTGCTTTGCTTACTATTTAGCAAGAGCTGTGTCTGTACAACAATAAAACTTGTAGATTATTTCAGACAGTCATTCAGGGGAATCTCCACAAACAGATTAAAGTTAGCCTGGTCCATATGTAGCAGATAGTTCTTTTTTTGGAGGGGTGGGGACATTAGATTATAGCAAATCGTTAGGAAATTATTTATATTATAGTGGAACAAGGGAGGTGGCTTTAATTGTATCAGATAAAAAGGGCCTTAATTACTTATATGTTAAGCAGCAGAGGAACCAATCAAAAGCAAGCCTGAGGCAAGTTTCAATATGGCTTCCGAGAGAGATGAGGTGATCCAGCTGCCTCCCGATGGGACCTGTGACGCCTGCGAGCCCGACGAGGCCAAAGAAGCGGCCCAAATCTGCGACGACTGCCATTTTTCTTACTGCGGCCCCCATGCTGAGGAGCACCGAAGTCGGTACAGGGCGCACTGCCTGAGGGAATTCACTCCACAGCCCCTTGTCCCAGTGAAAAGTGAGGAAAAGCCGCCAAGTGAAGGTAAGAAGAAGGAATACACAGAGAAGAGGTGTCCGATTCACCAGCAGGAGCTCACACTCTACTGCCGAGAGGACCAGAAAATTATCTGCGTGCTCTGCGCTGTCATGGGGGACCACCGGCAGCACCAGCTCATCACCCTCAATCAGGCCTACCAAGAAATGAAAGTAAGTCATCTGTGCTCTGAGACATGGGGAGTTTAACGCTTCAACTGCTATTTGGTTACTAGGGTTTAATTATCCTAGCAACCAGGCAGCAGTTTGGAAGGTGAGTTGGAGAGGACCTAAAATGTAAGATAAGCAATTAAAAATAAGAACAACAATAAAATTGGATCCTTGAAGTCAGCCTGTTTGTTGGGTTCAGTGACTCTTGGCAACCAGGAAGCATGTTCAGTGGCAGGCTGGGCATGGGAACACAAATTGGATCAAAGTGCCATCACATGACATGTAAATAGCCTGATAAGGTGCGTACTGTAACTTTGGCCCAACAGAGGCAAATTTCATGGTCTGAACTTGCATCTGACTTTAATAGAAGTTCATGGGTAGTGATCCCTGCAGTCAGGGCCATGTGATATTAATGACAACTGATCCGACTTTAATCTGCTTAACAGGGCTGCTCTTGAGTCCAAATGTGGAAAATTAATCTCTCTGTCTTGAACTGAGTTTATTTTGTCGGTAACAGTGGCTGGAGTAGGTAGCCTACAATATCGAGTTTTCTATTCAAGATAGCCAGGTTTTGAATGTTTAAACTTTATTACTTAAACAATTCCCAGTTCCCCTAGCAAATAATCAGTAGCTTTAAGAAGCACTTAAAGTAGTTCTGTACCATAGAAATACTATGTACTTCAAAAGCATTGGCACACTGAGCCAATGTTCAGGTAATAAAGGCCACTCCTGGGATACTCTGCAGGTCATTTCCCTGATGGACGAAATCTCATTAATAGCCCCGTGCCATGATTAGGCCTTCATAACAGACATGGCTGTGATTTGGGTCAGTGAGTCTCAGCACTAACTATCCCAGGGAAATAAAGATATAATGTGCACCCACTAGGTCTGACAAGCCTTGTTATTGCCCCTGCTGCTTGATGACCTTTGTGTCTGACTGACCTTTTGCTCCTCTTCCTCTAGAACAGAAAACCTACCAACCTCAGACTGGCCATGGGCGATATGGTGGAGAGGTTAAAGGCAAAGTGCATTGACCCCAGGGTAAGTGAGCATCTGTCCCTTATTTCCATGTCGTTTCTGTAATGCTCAACCCTTTTCCTAAAAAAAAGTTGATGAAAACTGATTTATTCTTGCATGGGAAAGTCCTTTTTTTCCAATTCCCAAGTAACTGCTTCTTTTCTTGCAGCCTTGTCTAACCTTACGGCAAGGATTTAGACATACACTCTGTAAGCTCTACGGGGCAGGGGCCTTCTTCTCATTGCTCTTTAACACTTATTATATTATAATTGATTTCTTCATTAATTAAAGTGGGTGCAACAGACCTCTCACTTGTGTTCCTACAGTAGCAAAGGAGCAGGTGGTATGTTTTTTTGAAAATATGGCATGGTCTGGCAGTAATGGTGACATGGCCAAAAATCACCTGGATTTTTATCCAACTACCAGTCAGTGGTGGGCCTGGTAGTATTGGTCCTATGCCATACTATCCCCCCCACTTGGTAATTATACATAAACCCCTGTTGACATGCCAATACTCCCTAATATCCAATGGGTCCATTCAGCACCTCTTGCTCCCCTCTCCTGCCAAATTGCATCTGAGACACAAAGGAAGCTATAATAAGATGGCAGTATCATTTTAATTCTCTTATTGCATGGTGAAAACTATCATCTCATCCATCCCCAGATATAATAATCAGGGTGTTTAATGCTCTCTTACATCCTTAAATAAGTGAAAAGCGATACTTTTAGTGTTTCAGTTCTCTACCTTTTCACTTTGCTGCAGTTTTTCTCTCCCTCTGTATAATTAATGGGTTTAGTGGGGCATCGTTAATGCTGTCGCTAAGAAACAGAGAGGAGCCCCATCCAGCTGCCAAGAAATGCAGAATTCACAATGAGAAGAGCCCCAGCTGCTGCAAAGAGAGGCAAAGCAGTTAAACGCTAACTCTTAAAGGGAAAGATTTTCTGTGTAAAAGCTCAGGGCACAGACTGTTGTGCACAGAGGACTTTATGTAGCTATATTTTTATGTTTTTTTTTTTTGCCATTTCTGAAATTAAGGGATACTGCATTCTGGGTAAAAAAAAAAGCACAGCATATTAAATCCAATATTGCACATGCTGCTCCTACGGTCCTAAATGATCATTCGGAACTTATTGTAAAGGCTAAATAAATAGTCATCAGAAAAAAAGAAATGATATGTCTAATTAGCAACAGCAGCCGGGTAAGGTGCTAGTAATTTTATTGTTTATTTTCTTTATTTCTGTGTTGTCATGGGAATAGCTAAAATTAGGACACGGTGGGGCTCATTTATAAACACTGGGCACATTTGCATCTGGGCAGTAACCCATGGCAGCCAATCAGAGGCCTGCTTTCATTGCTCAACCTGCATCTGGCTGAAAAAAGCCACTCACTGATTTGTTGCTATGGGTTACTCCCCAGTGCAAATTTTGCCCAGTGTTTATAAATGACCCCCAGTGTATTAATGCTGAAAGTCACATATGTACTGAGAGTCTTCTGCATTTGCCCCTTAAAACTACTGGATGAGATTCAATTTTGCCCCAGTTCTGTCAACACAGCAGACATATGTAAAGCGTTAGTCTTGATATCATGCACATATGACAACATAGAGTACCTAAAGGCCCACTGTCCTTTTTATTTCTTAAAGGAGAAGCAAACCCTAAAGTTAAAAAAACCCTACCCTACAAAGACCCCCCCCCGCGCAGACTAGCTGCTACCCCGGGCAAATGCCCCTAAGTCTTTACCTACCCCTCAGTGCAGATTCTTTCTAGCGGAGTTCACAGGCGCCATCTTCTTCTCTTCGGTAATCTTCGGGAAGTAAGTGCCGTATCGGCGCATTCGCAATTTTCTGTTTCGTGGCAACTGCGCATGCACTGAAACTCATGGAAATTGGCAAAACGCTGGGAGAAGACCCAATGTTAACCAAAGCGGCTGAAGATGGCGCCCGTGAACTCCGCTGGACAGAATCTGCACGAGGGATGTGTAAAGACTATGGGGCATTTGCCCTGGTTAACAATTAGGCTGGTGGGAAGAGGGTCTATGTAGGGTAGGGGATTTTTAACTTTAGGGTTTGCTTCTCCTTTAAGCTTATTTGTCCCTATTGCCCCCCATAGGCCTCCTATTGTGTTATTATGCCGAAGCCACATTGGCCTAGCAATTGAGAGGCTGTACTATGAGGGCAGAGACACATGGTCAGATTCAATGACAAATCTTTTTTTCGGGGCTACTAATCTCCCTGAACTGCCTTCCCTTGGCTAGAATGTAAATCGCCTGGCGGGATGGCACTCGGAGTACTTCGTTTTCCAAAGTTGCCTTACAAGAAAACTTCGGGCCACTTTGGAAAACAAAGTGCTGCGAGTGGCATCCTGCCGGCGATTTACATTCTAGCCGGTGGGAAAGCAGTTTGGGGAGATTAGTTGCCCCGAAGAAGAGGAGATTTGTCGTTGGACGACTAATCTCCTTGATTCTGACCACGTGTCTCTGCCCTGATGCCACTATGGGGATAATTATCTGAATTGGCCATAAATAACTCTTAGTAATTGTAGGGAAATACCATAATACCAGCATAGATATTCTGCTGTAATAGGAACAGTACTGCTGGGAAATGCTGGTGGCTGTTTAACTGCATTATTGGGTCAAGCATTCCTATTATCTGCACTCAAGCTGCACGGAATGTTGGCACTCGACAGCTTTGCTTAGTGTTTGAGATTCTTCCGTTCCATTGTAGTTTTTGTTCAGTCACAGCTTTTATGATGCCCTAGGGCACTATTGATGTGATGGCCCCTTCCAAGGAATCGTCATGTGTGGCCAACTAAAGCCAACATGTGACTGGCAACAAAGCTTACATTAATGGGTAGGAAAGGCTTAAAGGGGACCCGTCACCCAAACAATATTATTCCAAACCCTATTTTATCATATTAGTCAAGCAAAATGAACTTTAATTACACTGTATAAATTATTTGAATATTGTTTCCATCAGTCATTTGTGGACACTGTTATTAAGGCAAGCCTTGTATCATCGCAGAATCTTGTTTGTGCACTAGGGGACAGGGACCCAATGTCCATCCCCATGCACTGGTTACACAATTAAATCGTTAAGAGAGCTGGGGGAAAGCAGGGAGAGCGGTGACATCTAGGAAGTGCTGAATGGAAAGTGAAAGTAATTGTTTGCCCTGCCTCTATGCCTAGGCATAGAGGCTGGGTAGGCAACATTTGATTGACAGCTGATATTTTTAAATGAGTTTACAACAGCTATGAATGCTTTAATAAAAAAAAGAAATTGGATTTCATATTTAATTTAAAAAGGACTTTTATTATACAGATTTTTATGTCTGGATGACGGGTCCACTTTAATCATTCGTGATATGGTTAAAAGCTTAATCGTTTGTAATACTGTATGGTTTTTGTAATATTCCCACGTTTCCCATTTTTTTAATTCTCTGACTCTTTCTGTGGACTGTGACTTCTACTTTTAAAGGGGCGGTTCACCTTTAAGTTAATATTTTATAGAATGGCTAATTCTAAGCAACCTTTCAAGTGGTCTTGAGTGTTCCTGTCACCATGTTGTTTTATAGATTGGTCCTGAACATTGGCATTCAGACGATTAAGTGTGCCAAATAAGGCAAAGGTCTTGGTTTGATAACCAAACCAAATGAACAGAAAACCAGATGTGGAGCAGGGGTACATCTATGCCCAGTGGAGCTCACTTATAATACTATTATCCAATAACATGCTTGTTTGTTAACCTACTCACAGATCACACGCAGTGAGCTCAAGGCCTTTATACAGAAGGAGTTTGAGCTCATGAGGCACCTGGTGCAGGAAGAAGAAATCAAGGCCCTTCACTACGTGGACCTGCAGGAGGCTGTGGCTTCTGCTCACGTGACGGAGGTCCTGGCTGAACTTCACGTCCATATGGCCAAGCTTACAACAGAGATGGCAGAAATAACACGGCAGCTGAACAGCTTTAATGACATTGCAATGGAGAAACCAGAGGTACAGTTTAGCAATTCATGTTTACCACAGGAGCTTCCTTAAAGGAACAGTTTAGTGTAAAATAAAAACTGAGCGAATAGATGGCTCCACCCGGTGTGGGTGGCCTACCACTGGCCACTCCTCTTACACTATTATGTTTTCTTAATAGAATCTGGCTTCAGGGGGCTTGCACTCTAGTGAACAAATGAAATAAAAACACACAATGTTTGCCCCAGGTCTAGTAACCAATAGCAACCAATGAAGTGTTTGCTTTCATGCAGCTGACCAGCAAATTCTACCTGCTGATTGGTTACTATAGACTACTAAACATGGGACTAATGTTGCACCTTTTATACATAACCCCATAGATGTTGAATGAGGAATAGTTCCAGTAGCTGTTAACAAATGACTTTTTTTTCCTTTCCCAGCACCCAGAAGAAGAATCCAGGTAAGAAAATATATTTTCCTTAATTTCATTTGGGCAAATTGAAACCCCTCATTCTGGTGTCACTGTACCTTATTGTCTCTCAATCACAAAAAGCCCCTGGGCAGACCATAATGGGGCCTAAACATTTATGGGTCTTGCTGTTTATTGTGTATAAACTTATATGAAGACATGGGCTTACTCCGATCTTTGCTTTCTTGTTTAACTTCAATGGGTCAGACAAAGCTGTTTGTAGTTATGGGTTACACTTATCCTTGTAAATTTCCCCCACATATTTTTTAACAAGTTAATACTTTCTTGTCGCCCCCCCTCCCCCCAATTGTCCTTATGTTAAGAGAACACATGGCAGTTATATGGCTTATGGTATTTTCCTTTCATTTTCCCTGGTAACCATATATTAACCATTGCTCTGATTTTAACTATTTTACGTTGACAAGTGCCTAATCTTGTTATTCTAATCAGGTATTTTATGACCATTGGCAGCTAGTTAGTATGTGATCTGCCTGTTCTGCAGCCCACCAAAAGGCTCAGTCTAGAGAATAATAGTATTCAGGCTTATGGAATACATGACACCCTAATTCATTCAAAAGCATGAAACTCTTTGCATAGTGCTGCCATTAGCAGTCATGGGACACCCTTCTACTTAGTCAGCAGGACCCCACTAAGACCCCTTGGTCGGTGTCCTACCAACTAAATAGAATATGCATTTAACTTCAGTCCAACTAAATACATTATATTATACATGGCCATACCCCAGACACACCCAGAAGCTGTCAATATTGTCTTCTTGCAAGCCCACCCTCTCTGCAGTCAAGTAATAAAAATCCAATATACTGTTGCCCTGCACTGGTAAAACTGGTGTGTTTGCTTCAGAAACACTACTATTGTTTATATAAATAAGCTGCTGTGTAGCCATGGGGGCAGACATTCAAGCACAGGATACACAGTAGATAACAGTTAAGTACTACTATAGTTTATATAAATAAACTGCTGTGTAGCCATGGGGGCCACCATTCAAGCATAGGAAACACAGATAACAGATAAGTACTACTATAGTTTATATAAACAAGCTGCTGTGTAGCCATGGGGGCAGCCATTCAAGCACAGGATACACAGTAGATGACAGATAAGTACTACTATAGTTTATATAAATAAGTTGCTGTGTAGCCATGGGGGCCGCCATTCAAGCATAGGAAACACAGTAGATAACAGATAAGTACTACTATAGTTTATATAAACAAGCTGCTGTGTAGCCATGGGGGCAGCCATTTAAGCATAGGAAACACAGTAGATAACAGATAAGTACTACTATAGTTTATATAAACAAGCTGCTGTGTAGCCATGGGGGCATTCAAAGAAGAAAAGGCTCAGGTTACATAGCAGATGTCTCTGTAGAACATTATGGTGTTATCTGTTATCTACTGTTTAACCTGAGACCTATCGCCTTTTTTCAATTTCTGCCATTGCAAACAATCGTCTTTATGGATGGATTAATTATATGTCGTTGTGCCTATGGCCAGATCAAGTCAATTAGAAGCAGCACATGGATTTCAAATATATTCTCACTGCTGCATTCCATATCAAGATTTCTGTCCTACCCCTGCTGTTCCTGACTCTGTACCAACTTATCCAAGCTTGAAGTCTTCCCTGACGCCTGAGAAAAGCAAAGCTACAACGTTCCTTTGAGCTGTATCTCTTTGCTGATGTGTCTGTACATAGCCGCCTCAATAGTTCCATTTTATGGCACCGCTTTTCAGTGTTGTCAGCCTGTTCCTTTGCAAGGGACTGTGATGACTGGAAACAGAGAACAATATGCAACATAGCTTATTATGTGTGTAGATAATAAATTAAATAACCTATATAAATGTTTCACAGCAGGTCTGGACTGGGAGTCAAAATAGACCCTGCCATTCAAGTACATAGAGGCCCAAAAAGCCCTCCACCAGCCCACTAAATAGTGACTGTCTATGGCATTGTACAGCAGCCCCTCTGGCATTTGCCAGAATGCACAGATTGCTAGTCTGGGCCTGTTTCACAGAAGCTGCCGTATTGCTTCCTTGGCCAAGTTATTTCTCCATAGTTTGTGCTCTTGGTCTAATGGAGAGGCAATATGGCAGCTACAGAGAACATTGGCCATTGTTCTCCTACAACAGAGTTTCCCATTGGAGGGGGGAGATATAGATAAAAGTAGTGGGTGTCTAACGTGCAAACTTCCATTCGCTGGACTACAGCTCCCAGCATTCCACTGACAGCCTAAGTGTGCACAGCACAGAGGGAGCCCCTAAGAGCTCTGAATGCAAGCGGTTATAGGTGAGGGAGCCTGTATATGAGTGCATAACTAAAGGGAGAGGGAAACTAAATCAGTGGTCGTTTTGCAAGTACCGGTGGGACCTGTTATCCAGAATGCTCAGAGGTTTTCCAGATAACGGATCTTTCCATAGTTTGGTTCTCCATACCTTAAGTCTACTAGAAAATCATGTAAACATGAAATAAACCCAATAGGCTGGTTTTGCTTTCATTAAGGATTAATTATATGTTAGCTCGGATCAAGTACAAGCTATTGTTTTATTACAGAGAAAAGGGAAATCGTTTTTAAAAATTAGAATTACTTGCAGTGGCGTAACTAGATGTTACTGGGCCCCACAAATCCAATATGACACGGCACCATGCAGTAGTTGAAAGTTTTAAAAGGCCTTTATTGAAGACATGGCTTCATGATCTATGTCCAGGCCTTTGTCAAGTTACTGGGCCCCACAGCGATTTATTTTAGAGCCCCCAAAATATCCAGAGGTTGTCCTGTTTTACCAATAATAATATGGGTTGTTTTTTTTTTATTGTATGGGAGACGATCTTTTTGGATAATGGGTTTCCGGATCCTGTACTATGCACTTCCCTATGTTTATCCTATTATTTTCCTTCAGCCCAAAACAACTCCTGCCAGATGACTGGGGCCAAGGCTGTGCCCATAGGAAGATCCTAGGTAGGATAGGAAGGTGACAGTAGGACAGAATGACTGTAGTAATGTTTTATATCAGCCCCTTAAGGGTAAGGTCACACTGGGCGTTTCGGGGAGATTTAGTCGCCTGGCGACTAATCGCCTTGTCTTTGCGGCGGCCAATCTACCCGAACGCCTTCCCTCACTCTGCACTGACTAAGATGAAAAATCAGCGGCGATAATCACACGTTTCGATTCGTTTTCCAAAGTCACCCGAAGTTTCCTCGTGAGGCAACTTCGGGCGACCTCGGAAAACGAATCGCCAGGCGACTAAATCTCCCCGAAACGCCCAGTGTGACCTTAACCTAAGCTGGCAATAGCTTTCTAATCCGCTGCTAGGAAGAATTTGGCCCTGCAAGAAACCTTTGACCCCATAGCCCAGTAATAGGATCCCCATCTGACCCCTCCGTTCCCCGATCATCAGGACACTCTGAGCCGCACTCTCCTCCTTATCAAAGTCCTTGTTAATCCTACAGGGGAATCAAGCTGTGAGCTGTCAAATCCCTCTGGGAGACAAACATTCTCCGTCTATATTTGTAACCCAACAACTGGACCCAGGCCAAAGCAGGATTCCCGAAGCCAAACATGGGCTTGGAAGTGACAACCACTTGCTTTGTTCCAGGTGGCACTCTCCAAGTCGCTCGGCACTAGCTTTTTAAAGGGACCTTTCTTATTTCTAGTTGGGGTTTAAATCCTGCTTTGGTGTATTTACAGTTTGGGGGGGTTGGTATTCTTTCTGTGAAAAAGGCAGGGCCACCAGTAGAAGTACATTTGCTCACCCCCAGCGTCATAGTGATCCCTTGGATGTTGGGGGGCTTTGATAAAAGAACAAAGGAGGGTTGTGTCTGGGGTAAGCAGGCAATTAAATGGAACTAGAGAAATAACACGTTTATTCTTTATTTAAGAGGCTCTTCTTATTACATGGGTGCAAAGATGATTGGTACAAACTAGCAATGGTACAGGGGGAGATTCCAAGTGATTTTTTTTTTTCACCCACTTTTAAGGAGCGGTTCACCTTTGAGTTGACTTTTCATATGTTATAAAATGGCTAATTCTAAGCAACTTTTTAATTGGCTCAAGTTTTTGAGTAATTTGTCTTCTTCTGCCACTTTCCGACTTTCAACTAGGGGGGTTGTCACTGACCCTATCTGACAAATAAAAATGCTTTCTATTCAGGCCTCTCCTGTTCGTATTCCAGTCTGATATTGAAATCAGTGCATGGTTGCTAGGGTAATTTGGCCCCTAGCGACCAAATTGCTGGAATTAAAAACTGGAAAGCTGCTGAATTAAAAGCTAAATAACTCAAACAAATAACTAGAAAGGGAAGTTTGAGAACACACTTTTGGGCAACCAACAATTATCGCCTTTTCATTTGAGTTGACCCCATGACTATGTGATTAAAGTTTGGTGAGTGTAGCCTCAAAGTTGTAGAAGTGTCCGCAATATAAATTTCCCCATTCACAGTCAATGCTGTTGTTGGCTCCTCCCATTTTTGGCCATCCATCCAATATTGCCTGGGTTGACCCCATAACTATGTGATTCTAGTTTGGTGAGTGTAGCCTCAAAACTGCAAGAGTGGCACCAATTTAAATTTCCCTATTCAAAGTCAATGGGTGAAATTTGATTGACTCTCACTTTTGGGCATCCAACAAATGTCGCTGTTTCATTCAGGGTGACCCCATGAATATGTAATTCAAGTTTTGTGAGTGCAGATTGAAGCTGTAATTGTGGCAGCCGTTTGAAAATCTTCCCTGTCAAAATCAGTAGAAAAATTGGGGTTTTGGGATTGCCGCCCCAAAAAGAATGAGGGCGGGACTGCGTAAAAAAAACCACAAGAAACCAGCTCCGCTATAGGACCAAGACGTGTGGAGAGTTTGGGTGTTGTACCCCTAAAACTGTAGGAGGAGTAGCGTAAGTCGAAGAACTAGGGAGTTCTTGAAATTCGATTCGAGTTTTTAAAAAAAAAATTCAAATTCGATTTTCAAGATTTATCATACTCTGAAACTTTAAGAACTCAAATTCGGCTATTTGCCACCTAAAACCTGCCGGATTGCTGTTTAAGTCAATGGGAGAGGTCCGGGGATCAATTTGGAGTTGTTTGCTGCCTTCCTGACATTCAAGTTTTTTCAGAAGAAAAACTTGAATTGACTTGAATTCAATTTGAATTCGATTCGAGTTTTCGGGTCGACCTAATTCATCCGAGTTGTAAAAATTAGATTTTTGTAAAACAGTTCCACTGGTCGAATTTATGGGAGTTTTTAAAAACTCAAATGAATTCGAAATTCGACCTTTGATAAATATGCCTCTAAGAGTTAATTTCAAGGGGAACAACCGATTTAATGCTAATCATTTGAACCCTGCCAGGGCACTCAGTGGGCACCAGGCAGCTGTACCAGACAAATCAAGGCAGAGTTTGCATTAATTTCCCTATCTGCGCCCACGTCTAACTCCAGATAACGGCGAATTGTCGACGAGTTTAATATCCATTAGGTGAGATGTCCAGGAACCTTACAGACCGCGAGGAAATCATGCAAATGAATAGCTTTAAGGGTAGCGTTTGACTGTGGCCTTCAGTGACATTTTCCCAGCCATTATTCTCCTAAATGACAAGTAAAGAGAGAGATGATTAATGCTGCGGAACTTGAGATTTTGATGGGGCCACCGGGTTGGTATCTGCACATTCTGAATGAGTTTGGCTAATTACCTTGGCATTGCTGCTTGACTCTCAGTATGATGCTGCTGCCAGGAACGTGACTTTTCTCCCTGCTCGTTAGGGATGGTGTGGTATCCCCCATACCTTCCTTCCTAACGAACCAGGTTTTTTTTTTTTATTGAGATTTAACTGGAAGTAATCCTTCTGCATGATCTTTGTTATTATACAATTCTTGTTTTAATTAATGTTCCAATAATTATTCTTTGTCTCGCACAAAAAAAGACTTACCCCCTCAACCTTTATATCACAGCAGTTGCCTTTGTTTCGTCGAAATATGAATTACCCCTCAACATTTATATTACAGTAGTTGCCTTTGTTTAGTAGAAATGTAATTTATCAAAATCCGATATCGGCTTATTTTCTGAAAGCTACTCCGACCAAACCCGCACGGGTTTTTGCCCCTTATTTATCAATACATTTTCCCTGAAAATTTCCTGTGCAGGAAAAAAAATCTAAAAAATTCAAATCATACAAATTCTTTTTGATTTTTGCCCAAAACCACAAAATCTTTGGATTATTACACCAAACCCATCGCAGACCAGTATACAGTCATATGAAAAAGTTTGGGAATAATAATTGCATAATAATTTACTCCCGGCAACACCTGAGTACTGGGGTGTTTTCTAAACAAAGTGAAGTTAGTGAAGCAGTATTCAGTTGTATAAAATTAAATCAAATGTGAAAAACTGGGTGTGCAAAAATTTGGGTACCCATGTAATTATGCTCATTTGAATGCATGTAACTGCTCGATACTAATTACTGGCAACACCAAATTGGTTGGATTAGCTCGTTAAGCCTTGCACTTCATAGGCAGGTGTGTCCAATCATGAGAAAAGGTACAGTATTCACAGTAATTGCAAGTTGTGCTACTTTTCGACTCTCCTCTGAAGAGTGGCAGCATGGGATCCTCAAACCAACTCTCAAAGGATCTGAAAACAAAGATTGTTCAGTATCGCAGTTTAGGGGAAGGCTACAAAAAGCTATCTCAGAGGTTTAAACTGTCCGTTTCAACTTTAAAGAATGTAATCCGGAAATGGAAGGCCACAGGCACAGTTGTTGTAAAACCCAGGTCTGGCAGGCCAAGAAAAATACAGGAGCGGCATATGCAGAGGATTGTGAGTGGTTACAGACAACCCAAAGATCACCTCCAAAGATCTGCAAGAACATCTTGCTGCAGATGGTGTGTCTGTACATCGTTCTACAATTCAGCACAATTTGCACAAAGAACATCTGTATGGCAGGGGGATGAGAAAGAAGCCCTTTCTGCACTGACGCCACAAACAGTCACTTGTTGTATGCAAAAGCTCATTTAGACAAGCCACAGTCATTTTGGAACAAATTGCTTTGGACTGATGAGACAAAAATTTCGTTATTTGGTCATAACAAAAAGCACTTAGCATGGCGGAAGAAGAATACCGCATTCCAAGAAAAACACCTGCTACCTACTGTCACATTTGGTGGCGTTCCATCATGCTGTGTGGCTGTGTGGCTAGTTCAGGGACTGGGGCCCTTGTTAAGTCGAGGGTCGGATGGATTCAACCCAATATCAGAAATTCTTTAGGATAATGTTCAAGCATCAGTCACAAAGTTGAAGTTACACGGGTTGGATATTCCAACAAGACAATGACCCTAAAAACTCTTCAAAATCTACAAAGGCATTTATTCAGAGGGAGAAGTACAATATTCTGAAATGGCTGTCACAGCCCCCCGACTTGAATATCATCAACATCTATGGGATGATTTGAAGCAGACTGTCCATGCACGGCAGCCATCAAATTTAACTGAACTGGAGAGATTTTGTATGGATGAATAGTCAAAAATACCGCCATCCAGATTTCAGACACTCATCAAAGTCTATAGGAGGCGTCTAGAGGCTGTTACATTTGCAAAAGGAGGCTCAACTACGTATTGATGGAATATCTCTGTTGGGGTGCCCAAATTTATGCACCTGTTTTATTTTGTTATGATGCATATTTTCTGTTAATCCAATAAACTTTGTCACTGCTGAAATACTACTGTTTCCATAAGGCATGTTATATATTCAAAGAAGTTGCTACTTTGAAAGCTCAGCCAAATGATAAACAAAACTCCAAAGAATTAAGGGGGTTTCCAAACTTTTTCATATGACTGTAACTTCGGGATTTCTCCCATTGACTTCTAAATGTACTCGGCAGGCTTGATTTGTAGTACTTTTTAATTCAAACTTCTAAGATCCTCGTGGTTTAATAAATTCCGAAAAATTATATAATTTTTTTTCCTCACTAAAAATTTGGATTTTGTAGTAGAAAAACTCAATTTTTTTCGGGTTTTTGCCATTCGGACTTTAATAAATAACCCCATTTATATTACAGTAGTTGCCTTTGTTTCATAGAAATAAAATTGTGATTTCTAATTATAAGATGCACCAGGAGAAGGTTGGGTCCACCTGGTTGCCAAACACATTACAGAAAAGAAAAATAATACAGGGATAGACAATATAATAAAAGGAATAAGGCTCATTCACAAAGCTGCTTGGCAGACACTGCTGCTGCATCTTAATTGAGCCTAGATCTAAAATATATTTAACTTTTGTTTTAGCCCTTTACTGAAGGAGAGGGCTGTAATGGGAGAGGGTATTGGGGTGTAAATGGGGAGAAGCGCTGAGAATTAGAGATTTACTGGTAAATGTATTTAAGCAGCTGGAGTCCTGCAGCGGGTCGGGTACCCACAGGTTAACTGCAAAAACCTGTAGTACCTTGTGGTTGCGGGTAGAAGTTCCCGGTGCGGGTATAGACGCAGTCCTGCGGGTCGGGCCATGGGTTTTCTCAATATCGATTTTTACTCCTTTTTTCTGATCACGTCTACTTCCGATGATGTCACTTCCGGTTTACAATGACAGCACGTCCTGTTTTACTTTTTTTTTTTTCTGATAACGCCAACTTCTAATGATGTCACTTCCAGTTTACAATGACAGCACTTCCTGATTCTTGATGGTCAGCGGGTCCGGGTTGCGGAGAAGGTACTTGTGGGTCCAAGCGGGTAAGAATGCGGGTCTGGGTTGCAGGTTGCACAGGTTAGGTAAGCGTTCCAAAAAATGGACCCGCGCAGGACTAATAGGAAGTGATTTACCAGTTGGGTGCCAGCCCTAGACTTCTCACAGCCCCAGTGATGGGCAACTTGCAGTTGTTGAACTACAACACCCCACCACAATGTCTCTGGCTGGTTCTTGTAGTTTCCAGCTCAGAAGCGCCGTTTTAAAGCAGCTACAAAGTTGAAACTTTCTGCAAACGTATTGCCACCATTAGTCCAGTTTGGCCTCCGCAGAACCGACCTTTTTATTGTCCTCTAACCATTAGCTGACACAGGAGCTTTTGTGCCTTTTGAAAGAAGACCGATAGGATCCAGTAAATGGCACTGCACCTTTGTGTATCCCGGGCTTTTATGGCACGAAGAAGAGAGCAAAGCTGTTACCCGTAGAGCTGATTTACACTCGCGGAGCCGCGTATTGGCTGCCCCATAAATATGCCATTTTTCCCCATACGGAATGGTAACTAAGTGCTGGCCTTGTCACTAATGGGCTCATGTTTTCTCCTTGCTGAGACGTTGTCAAAATAAAGCTTTTTTTCCCAAAATCTGAAGACCTTGTGCAGCAATAAATGGGCCAGTAAACGGCTGAGCCCGGGGCGATAGAAAAATAGAACTAAAGACGGGAACCTGGTGAGGTTTCAAATCTATACATTTTTTTTTAAATCAAAAAACAGAATGTAATTCTGTGGGAAAATGTATAATGTTTATTATACAGTGAAATCTCAATTTCACATCCCCTGTAATTGTCATGCGCCAGAGATAACAACGGCGAATAGAGATCTAATAATTGCTTTATGAAAACTGGGTGTGGCCAAAAAGCACCCAGGTTTCGTTGCCGAGGGGTTAATTTCTGTACAGGTATGGGATCAGTTATCCAGAAACCAAAAAGCACCCGGTTTTTGGTTCTCAAGGGGTTAACCTCTGTGTTATTCCTGCCTGCAAGGATGTACAGGTATGGGATCAGTTATCCAAAAAGCACCCGGTTTTGGTTCTCAAGGGGTTAACCTCTGTGTTCTTCCTCCCTGCAAGGATCTACAGGTATGGGATCAGTTATCTGAAAACCAAAAAACACCTGGGTTTGGTTGCCGAGGGGTTAATCTCTGTATTATTCCTGCCTGCAAGGATGTACAGGTATGGGTTACGTTATCCGGAAACCAAAAAAAACACTCTGATTTGGTTTTTGTAAACCTCTGTGTTATTCCTGCCTGCAAGGATGTACATGTATTGGATCCATTATCTGGAAACCAAAAAAAACTCTGCTTTGGTTCCTGAGGGGTTAACCTTTGTGTTATTTTTTGCTTGCAAGGATGTACTGGTATGGGTTTCGTTATCCAGAAACCAAAAAGCACCAAGTTTGGTTAACGTCTGTGTTATTTCTGCATGCAAGGATGTACAGGTATGGGATCAGTTATCCAGAAACCAAAAAGCACCCAGTTTTGGTTCCCAAGGGGTTAACCTCTGTGTTCTTCCTACCTGCAAGGATCTACAGGTATGTGATCTGTTATCTGGAAACCAAAAAACACCTTGGTTTGATTGCCGAGGGGTTAATCTCTGTATTATTCATGCCTGCAAGGATCTACAGGTATGGGATCCGTTATCCAGAAACCAAAAAGCTGCCAGGATTGGTTCCCAAG
Organism: Xenopus laevis; assembly: GCF_017654675.1. Classification (NCBI taxonomy): domain Eukaryota; kingdom Metazoa; phylum Chordata; class Amphibia; order Anura; family Pipidae; genus Xenopus; species Xenopus laevis. Next base: position 15,842,247 of record NC_054378.1, read on the forward strand.
GGTTAACCTCTGTGTTCTTCCTGCCTGTAATAATGTACAGGTACGGAATCCATTGTCTGGAAACCAAATAACACCTGGGTTCTCTGTTATTTCTTCCTGCAGGGATGTACAGGAATGGGATCCGTTATCTGGAAACAAAAACACTTCTGGGTTTGGTTCATGATGGGTTGACCTCTGTATTATGCCTGCCTACAAGGATGTACAGGAATGGGATCCGTTATCCGAAAACCTGTTATCCGGAAAGCTCCAAATTACGGGAAGAATCCATTTAACAGTTCCCATACCTGTACAGCAGTAATAATAAGGGATTGTAGTAGAAGCTGGAAGGAAGTAAATAGCACACAAGCAGAATAAGGTTTATTTACTAATTTTGTCTGTAACCTTCAGAAATATAAATCTATTTATTTGAATATTAATCTCATTTGCTAAACATTCCACATTGTTTGAAGGGAAAATGAGGATAAGGTCTCTTTATACACAGGCTATGCGTCTGGTTAGGAAAGTGTTTGTCTCAATGTTAAAAATGGGACGGGGTTCTGGGAAAGCTCAATTTAAAGCAGTGAAGGTCTCCGTTCTGGAAGCTTTGCCTTTGGAGCGGTGATGCCGAATGCGCCGCAGATTGTCTCGCCGACACATGCATCAAGCTGACGTTTTGGTGAACCTGAGCCGTAGATCATATAAGTCACTCCCAGTAAGCACGGTGTCCTTTAACTATGCAAGGTGACAGCGCCATTTAGCAAGATGAATGGGAACAACTGAGTGAGCTCCGAGCCACTGGGGAAGCCGGCCCACTCATGTTCTACTGCAGCCGCCCAAATGCTTCCCAATGCAACTTTGGCTCACGGTGGGGGGGATGATGATTGTTCTGCCCCAGTTGCATCTGTCATGCAACTGTTGTGACTACAATTCCCAGCATCCTCAGCCAGAGGGTGAATCATAGGATCATATTCATGTATTAGTATGTAAAGGTGTATATGCTTCAGACCTCATCAGAGATCATCTTGGCCATACCCCATTATGCCCTGGCAATTCCTTAATTCTTGCCCCCGCCTCTACCATCATTTCCCTGTATATAAGGTCTATCCAGTTGCTGGCTTTACAATAGATCAGACGCCTACAAAATTGGGGATAGTTGACATGAGCCAATTTGTCCTCTGTCCCAATTGCTGCACTAAATATACAGTATGCCCTTTGATGCACGAAGAAGCCAGACTACCTACATATTGGTTACTAGACCTGGGGCAAACTCTGTGTATGTATGTATGTAGGTATGTATAACTTTATTTGTAAAGTGCTGTTAAGGAGCCACAGCACTGTACAGTGCATAAAAGTACAATATATATAAAAGTATACATAGGGGAGACAAATCACATAATAAATATATACAAAATCTTAGGACAAAGAGCTTGAGTACTATGTGGTAAGCGACATAGTGGGGTCCCTGCCCCATAGAGCTTACAGTCTAAGTGGATTGGAGACTAACATACAGGCACAAATTGGAGATGAAAAACTGCACAAGGTAAGGCACAGTCAGTAGGGACAGGACTAGGCTAATGTTCTTGTGGTTCAAAAGGTAGGTTCTTTGTTTTTTCTTGAAGAGTTTAAGAGAGGATTCTTTATGGAGGAATTCAGGAATGGAATGCCAGAGGTAAGGAGCAGCAAGATAGAAGGGTTTGAGATGAGAGGTGGCAGTGGATGTGGATGCTGTGAAAAGAAGGTGGCTCTGAGAAGAGAGGAGAAGACGACCAGGAACGTATAGTGAGACAAGAGAAGAAATGTAGTGAGGAGCAGAGGAGTGAAGGGCTTTGAATGTTAGTAGAAGGGTTTTATATGCTATCCTTTGCTTAACAGGCAGCCACACTAAGGATTTTAGTTGGGGGTTGAGCAGGTTCCCTTTTAGGAGAGAGCAGAAGGATCCTGGTAGCAGAGCTTTAGATTGATTGGAGGGGAGAAAGATGGGAGTCAGGAAGACCATTTAGGAGGAGATTGCAGTAGTCTAAACGGGATAAAATAAGGGCATGGATTAGTGCATGGATTAGTGTTTGGCTGTTGTTTGTGAAAGAAATGGGCGTATTTTAGTTAAACTGGAAAACTGGGCAGCAAACTGGAAAATGAGGTTCAATGTTGATAAATGCAAGGTTATGCACTTTGGCAAAAATAATATAAATGCAAGTTATACACTAAATGGCAATGTGTTGGGAGTTTCCTTAAATGAGAAGGATCTTGGGGTCTTTGTAGATAACAAGTTGTCTAATTCTGGGCAGTGTCATTCTGTGGCTACTAAAGCAAATAAAGTTCTGTCTTGCATAAAAAAGGGCATTAACTCAAGGGATGAAAACATAATTATGCCTCTTTATAGGTCCCTGGTAAGGCCTCATCTGGAGTATGCAGTGCAGTTTTGGACTCCAGTCCTTAAGAGGGATATAAATGAGCTGGAGAGAGTGCAGAGACTAAGTGCAACTAAATTGGTTAGAGGGACGGAAGACTTAAATTATGAGGGTAGACTGTCAAGTTTGGGGTTGTTTTCTCTGGAAAAAAGGCGCTTGCGAGGGGACATGATTACACTTTACAAGTACATTAGAGGACATTATAGACAAATAGCAGGGAACCTTTTTACCCATAAAGAGGATCACCGTACCAGAGGCCTCCCCTTTAGACTAGAAGAAAAGAACTTTCATTTGAAGCAACGTAGAGGGTTCTTCACAGTCAGGACAGTGAGGTTGTGGAATGCACTGCCGGGTGATGTTGTGATGGCTGACTCAGTTAATGCCTTTAAGAATGGCTTGGATGATTTTTTGGACAGACATAATATCAAAGGCTATTGTGATACTAAACTCTATAGTTAGTATGGGTATATAGAATTTTAATTAAAAGTAGGGAGGGGTGTGTGTATGGATGCTGGGTTTTCATTTGGAGGGGTTGAACTTGATGGACTTTGTCTTTTTTCAACCCAATTTAACTATGTAACTATATTGCGGAGGAAGAATGACAGGTTTTGGCAGTATTATTAGGGACGTAGGATGATAGGACCCACAATTAAGAGGGACCTTCCCTTCTTTCGAAATGACCACGATCACTGCCTCATTGAAGGAGGGAAGTGATCTTCCTCAGTGGCATGCAATATAGTCTTGCGTAACCAGGGAGAGAGGATTTCCCTGGAGATTTTGTACCAGTCCGACGGAAGGCCGTCCGGACCGGATGTTTTGTTGGACTGAAGGGAGGCAATTACGTCTTGCACATCTACCAGGGTAGTAGGGGCATTAAGGAGGGCAACTGCATGTGGTGACAATTGGGGGAATTGCATATTATTAAGGTAGTTTGTTAAATTTCTGAGGAGTAATTGACTTTGATGGCATACAGAGTTTGGTAGTAAGTTGCAAAAGCATCAGCTATCTGGGAGGGGTTTGTTACTATGTTGCCTGTGGGGGAAGTAATTTTTGGGATAGTGTTGGATGGAGTTTGAGCTTTGGAGAGGTATGTTAGGATTTTCCCATTCTTCTCCCCTTTATCAAATGATCTTTGGGAAGCATAGAGCAGCCTCTTTTGGGTCATTGTAACTCTAGTTTCTTCTAGCGCTATTTGTGCTGTCCTAAAGGTATGAAGTGTATTTTGTCCAACATTTTTAATATAGTTCTCTTCTGCCTCAGCTTCCCACACATTCCCCAGGGTCGCCGTTCCAGGATTAAGGTCCCAATATTCCTTGAGGGCTGCCTCATTAGCTTCCTTAATGGTGGGTTGTGTTAACCAAATTGGGCTAAGACGCCAGAGACGTTCTCTGGGTCCCGGGATAAGATCTAATTTCACCAGTAAGGGGGCGTGATCAGACACCGCTCTAGGTAGATACTCCACAGAATTCACCCAGGGTAACAGTTCTGCAGAGGCTAGGGCAAAATCAATACGGGATAGAGTGTTATAGGTAGCTGAGAAGCAAGAGAATTCACTTTTATGAGTATTTTTCCAGCACCAGAGATCTGTGAGGTTCATGGCTTGAATCCAGAGGGAAAGTCTAGAGGTGGTTTGGGGACTTGGGCTCAACCTGTCTAATGAGGGGTTCAATAATGCGTTGAAATCCCCCATAAGAAGCAGTGGTGCTGGTGGAAAGTTTGCTAGTTTACCCATTATAATATACTGCAAAGGGGGGGGGGGCATGTATACATTAGCTATGGTTATCAATTGATTGGATATTGCACATCCCATAAGTAAATAGCATCCATAGTGATCAGTAGCGATATCTAGCAGTTCATATTGTACACCAGAACCAGAATGGAGGTACCCCTAGCATGAGTAGAGAAGGTGGCATGATGTGTGTGTGACCCACTGCTTCTTGCGTGCCATTAACCTCTGGCCCACCAGGTATGTTTCCTGCAGGAGAAGAACATCAGGTCCATATTTCTTGATATAGTCGAACATTAAGGCTCTCTTGAATTTAGAATTCAGCCCCCTGATGTTCCAGGAAAGAATTTTAAGTGCCCCCCCCCCCATGTTTAGCATTTGTGAATTTCAGTGTACAGGTAAGCTGGTTGAAGATAAACATCGCAGTACTGTTTGTCATTTGTTGTAACAGGAACCATAGTAATCGAGAATAATCAACATAATAATAACATCCCATAAAACCCTTCCCTCCCAACCTGACCCAGTAACTTGGCAGGTATTGTTCCCAAAACATTGTAATCTGGGGAGTGGTTACCCAAGGACAGGTAACTTTTAAACTAGAAAGGACAGGGGTAAAGTTAGAGTCTCCGTGGTACCGTAAAGGAAAACTATACCCCCAAAATGAACACTTAAGCAACAGTAAATATTGCCCTTTTACATCTCTTGCCTTGAGCCCCCATTTTGTGATGGTCTGTGTGTTGCCTCAGAGATCACCTGACCAGAAATACTGCAGCTCTAACTGTAACAGGAAGAAGTGTGGAAGCAAAAGACACAACGCTGTCTGTTAATTGGCTCATGTGACCTAACATGTATGGTCTGTTGGTATGTTTGTGAGTACAGTGAATCGTACGATCCCAGGGGGCGGCCCTTATTTATTAAAATGGCAATTTTCTATTTATGATTACCCAATGGCACATACTACTAAAAAAGTATATTATTATGAAAATGGCTCATTTACATGAAGCAGGATTTTACATATGAGCTGTTTTATGCAATATCTTTTTATAGAGACCTACATTGTTTGGGGGGTATAGTTTTCCTTTAAGAACCGAAGCAGAACAGTTTGATCCTTAATGTCGCTGTGGCAGCAGTAGTAGTAGTTTGTGGAAGGAGTCCCCTGCAGTTGAATGCCATTTTTTTAATGAAACATCAGTCCCTCTTAGTGTAGCCTAGAGAAGCTTTTCATAGTCCCCCTATATTCATGACTTCTGACACCCCAGCCTCTGTAAGTGAAAGCAGCTATCGATATGTCCCTTGATACTAAATATAAGTGGAGTCTATCTTCAGTCCTCTCTTGCCTGGAGGCGCAGGGCTTAAAGCATCTGCCTGAACCAGGAGTGTCAGACTCTGCTTAATTCAAATAAATGAGTAGGGAGTGCTGCTGTTGCATTGAATTCCGCTGAGGGATTCCTTACGCTGGTGCAGCTCGGTAGGGGATGCAGATCATGTAACAGCACCCAGTCAGTAATATATGTACTGTGCCTGGCTCCACTAAACAGAAAACCAAAAGGGTTCTGGGCTGATCCATGTTTATCTAAATCTATGTTTATCAAATTTATTGGGGGGTCAGTGTGTAAATATCGCCCCCTCTATGCTCCGCAGATTACTGACTCTCTTGGGTACATCCTTTTGACATTACAGCTCCACCCTAGCGTCTCCGTACAGATTAGATGAATAACAATCAATTTCCCAGGAACGGGGGGCACTATGCCGAAGCGACTCAGTACAATAAATGTGCGTATTCCCAGCCGGAGCCCTCAATTACATGTAATGGAAACATTAGCATTAGTCGGAACATCAGAGGATCACGTTTCTCCAGAGGAGAGGAATTATTACTGGCTTTCACAATCATTTTACATAAACGAGAGGGTCCGCTGGTTAATCTGAGTTCATCGAGCAGCTCGCTCTCAGGGATACATACGTAATGGGGCACTATTAATGCAGTAAGGTTGGGGCCCTATTTAAGAAGGCAGGGCATTTTCAAATAAATTAGGGATGTTCAACCTGCAGCCCTCCGGGTGTTACTTTCAGCATCTCACCTAACAGTCAAAGATTAGGATTAAGATAGCCTTTAAATTCTGGGGGGAGGAAAAATGTTGTTGCCGCCTCAGCGCCCCCCCCCCCTCCTCACTTTGTTCAGTTTGTTCACAGAGGTAATATACATGCAGTTGCCACTATGTTATATATTTTGTCATGTGTTCTGGGCTATTATTCACTACATAGAAATGGCACTGTATTTATCCTGCTGTGTGTTCTGGGGTATTTTACATGGAATTGGCACTATATTTATCCTGCTGTGGGTTCTGGGGGTATTATACATGGAATTGACACTGTATTTATCCTGCTATGTGTTCTGGGTATTATACATGGAATTGCACTGTTTTTATCCTGCCGTGGATTCTGGGGTATTATACATGGAATTGGCACTGTATTTATCCTGCCATGTGTTCTGGGGCATTATACATAGAATTGGCACTGTATTTATCCTGCCTTGGCTTCTGGGGTATTATACATGGAATTGGCCTGTATTTATCCTGCCATGTGTTCTGGGTATTATACATGGAACTGGCACTGTATTTATCCTGCCATGTCTTCTGGGGTATTACTGTTATATGTAATACCATTAAAGTGGACCTGTCACCCAGACACACAAATCTGTATAAGTTTTTATTAAAGGGGACCCGTCACCCAAAAAAAAACATTCCAAATCCTATTTTATCACATTAGTCAAGCAAAATTAACTTTAATTACACTATATAGATTATTTGAATCTTGTTTCCTTCAGTCTGGGAATTCATAATTATAACAAGCAGGCAGGAGCCATTTTGTGGACACTGTTATTAAGACAAGTCTTGTATCATCTCAGAATCTTGTTTGTGCACCAGAATGGGGGACCTGATGTCCATCCCCATGCCCTGGTTACACAATTAAACGGTAAAGAGAACGGGGGAATATGGGGAGAGCAGTGACATCTAGGAAGTGCTGAATGGAAAGTGAAAGTAATTGTCTGTCCCACCTCTATGCCACTGGCATAGAGGAGGGGCAGACAATATTTGATTGACAGCTGAGATTTTTAAATGAGCTTACAACAGTTATGAATGCTTTAATAAAAAATAGAAATTGGATTTCATGTTTAATTTGAAAAGGACTTTTATTATACAGATTTTTGTGTCTGGATGACAGGTCCACTTTAAAGCATTCGTAGCAATTGTAAGCTCATTTAAAAATCTCAGAGCGGCAGCAATCAAATATTGTCTGCCCCTCCTCTATGCCCTGGGCATAGAGGCAGAGCAGACAATTACTTTCACTTTCCATTCAGCACTTCCTAGATGTCACTGCTCTCCACACATTCCCCCGTTCTCTTTACCATTTAATTATGTAGCCAGGGCATGGGGATGGACATCAGGTCCCCCATTCCGGTGCACAAACAAGATTCTGAGATGATACAAGGCTTGTCTTAATAACAGTGTCCACAAAATGGCTCCTGCCTGCTTGCTATAATTATGAATTCCCAGACTGAAGAAAGCCAGATTCATATAATTTATATATTGTAATTAAAGTTCATTTTGCTTGACTAATGTGTCAAAATAGGATTTTGAATAATTTTTTTGGGTGACGGGTCCCCTTTAAGGGATTTGTGCAGGACAAAGCCTCCCTACCCTCCTCCTATGATATTGAGTGCTGAGATTGCTTTCTGCTGGTTCTGTCCCATCCCCGGGAATGCTCAGTTGGCTCTGGTTAGTTCCGGCCCAGAGCTGCACCACTTTCACTCATATTATTTCTGCTCCTGTGCACTGCACTATTTTCCACTTTATTAACCGCTACCTGAAGTGACAAAGTCTCGTATTGTGACTGGCCAGGCTTGTGGTGACATCTCAATGTCCCTGGAACGTTATTAGCATTAGCATCACAACCCAAATCAGAGACAAAACTCTCCTCCTGAACCAGGACCAGGCTTATCATATGTTAGCACTCAGGCCCATGACTGTTGGTGCTTTTGTGTGATTGTCATTAAACTCTAAAGCAGTTGACCAAGGGGGGCACGTTTTAGCTCATAATGCCAGTGTAAAGCTTGTTTCTGCTGAATTGTGCTTAGTACAGGGTAATACCTATGCTGCCATAGTTTTATGGGATCTCTCTGTACAGACTATGAGCAAACTTAAGGGGCTGTTCCTGCTGAATTGTGCTTAGTACAGGGTAATACCTATGCTGCCATATATTTTTTCTTGGTATCTTTCTGTGCGGTGCAAAACATATAATGATTTGCCCATGCTATGGGGGGTTCAGTAGGGCACCCAAGGAATAGGCAGATGTAGTTAGGCTTGGCAGATATTACTAGAAGGAAGTGAGAGATGGCAGCAGTGAATGCCTGGAAGGTGGTTTTGAATAGCAGTACCCTGTAGATATTAGATGGAATGCTACGAACATGCATCTCTTTCCTAACAGACATCAAAAATCTGTATCTTCTCCCATTTTCATACCTTCAAAAGATTATTCTCACCAGGCAATGGGATGGAAGATGAGTGCTCAGGTTCTATCATTGCTTTAATTATTTACCGACTCCAGATTTCACAGCACCACGGGAACCAGTACCAGTTTCCATATAAACAAATAGAGTACGTAACATTACGGTCATCTGATGAAATGATTTATATTTGTAATCTTTGGGTCGAGAAAAACTCGACCCTAACCCGATGCACACAGCCCACACCCGACGACCTTCCCTCTTTCTATACCGTCCTGCTGTGACTTCACTAAAGGGGTGGGGCCTGTGCGAGTATATAAAAAGGTGCGCACAGAGGCGGAAGTGGGCAGAGAAAGCTGGAAGCGGGGAGAAGGGAGGTTAAAGTTACATATCACTGATATATACCTCTCTGACAGAAGGTTACATGAAATGGATGTTACTCGCAAATGAAAGAGCATGCCGAAATATTCATATGGGGCAATGTCGTAAAATCATTAAATTTACTCCAGGTCTAGTAACCCATAGCAACCAATGTTTGATTTTAAACAGGTAGCAGGTAAATGTCACTTGCTTATCGGTTACTATGGGTTACCAAACATGGATTCATTTTCCTCCATATTTATAGTCGGGTGTGCGGCGCACCTACCCATGCAGTTTGCCGGTGCCCACAATTACTCTGGACAGTGCGTTGTGGATAAAAAGTTATGGCAAATTGAGTCCAGATTTGGCACCTTTATAAATGAGACCTGACAATTTTCACCCGACCCTGCCCACTCCCAGCCCAGACCCTGGCCGACCAACCATGTTTTTAGAATTGTATAAATTAGAGTCTTGCGCTGGTCCATTTTTTGGAACTCGTACCCGCAACCTGAAATCCGCATGCTTACCCGCTTGGACCCGCTACCCGACCCGCAAGTACCTTATCCGCAACCCGCTGACCATCAAGAATCAGGAAGTGCTGTCATTGTAAACCGGAAGTGACATCATTGGAAGTAGGCGTGATCAGAAAAAAAAGAGTACAAATCGCTATTGAGAAGAACCGCCAACCCGCATCTATACCCGTACCTGGGAATCGCAGGTTTTTGAGGGTACCTGACCCGCTGCAGGACTCTAGTATAAATTAAGAATTAGAGAGGGGCAGTAGAATGGGTTATTGAAGTTAAAACTTTTCAGTATATATCAAGGCCCCGCCCATTGCCAACTCCATTTCAGCAGATATGTGGGGTGCTGGTAGGGATTGTTGTGCAGAGAGAGTTCTATTCTACATCAAGGCAAACGCTGTGGCATCTCCCAGATAAAAAGAAATGGCCTGAAGAGGATTAGACTTCAGTTCATCTTCCCCTCGAGAGGCAGATTGCGGCCACTGCCTTTTTTTTTTATCTGCACCGCACGCGGCATGTCTCCTTCGCAGCTTGATCTCCTACAGAGACGCGTCTGGAGCCAATGAAAAGAAACCCCATGCATTTCATTCCTCCATTAACAATTCCCTGTCATTTTCCTCCTCGTGGAACAGCGAGAGCCAAGAGCAGGGAAGGCAGCACATCTGCTCCGTGAGATAAGATGGAAAGCGGCCGGGATGCCCCTGCAGGGAAAGGTTTTCGCCACAGCAACAGAAAAAAGCATTTCTCAGCTTATACATTGTGCTGCGGATATCAGCCCGGTGCAGAATTGGGCCCATATTGACTTGGTTATTAAAGTTATAATGTGATTCAAAGGAAGTCTATGTGCAAGTGCATGATTTAAAGAGACCGGGATTGGCTAAAAACACACCTGTGCTGCATATCCACACATATCTCATTAGCAGTTGTCTATCTCATAAGGTGCAACTGCCCTGGGGCTAGGGTTGCCAATTGTCGACTTTTGACCCCGACAGCCTGGTTTTTTAACTGCCTGCCTGCCTGCCTAATTTGGAAAAATGGGCAGGATTCATCACAACCCACCGCAGCGCGTCCCGTCCTCTTCCCCGTTGCATCACGATCCCCGCTACCATTGCATCACTCCGCCACCCCTGTTACTTCAAATCCCCGCCCCCCTGTCCGGAGTCGGATGAGGCAAAAGGTGGCAACCCTACCTGGGGCCTTTTGGGAGCCCCCAGTAATGCAGCAGGAAGCTTGCTGGAGCCCCACAAGTTGCACGGCTGTAGGTTTCTTGCATGGAATGACCTACCTGACCTACATGCAAAATATGCACCAGGCTCACTACAGTCTATTTAAAGGAGAACTAAAGCCTAACTAAAGAAGTAGCTAGAAATGTTGTACATAATGTTTTGGGCTTCTGTACCAGCCCAAGGCAACCACCTCCCTTTAGCAGTAAAGATCTGTGTCTCCAAAGATGCCCCAGTAGCTCCCCATCCTCTTTTCTGCACATGCTCTGTGCTGCTGTCACTTACTGAGCTTAGGGACCCACTCACAATATACAGTACACATAGAATAGAAATGTCACAATATAAGGCTGATTAGTATTTAATACAGATAATTACTACATGGCAGCACAGAAACCAGTGCAATTAGCATCAGAATTTAATAATCAGCCCTGTAGCATCAGCTTATATTACAGACCAACCTCATTTTCTGCTGGATAATTAGTGATGACCCCTAAACTCAGCTTCTCAACAGCTGCTCAGAGCCCACTGAGCATGTGAGTGTCACAGACACTTTCCAAGATGGTGACCCCCTGTGACAAGTTTGAAGTCCTGGATCATTGCTGCTATTGACAAGCTAAAACTTTAGGCTGGTGCAATAAATTCACTATATAAAATATGCCATTTTAGCCACATTAATTTTTAGGGTTTATTTCTCCTTTTTATGGAGGGCAAAGCCAGTGTCGTAATTACAGAGGGAGCAGCGGGTGCAACTGCACAGGCCCCCCCAAATAAACAGTTAATTGCATGCAGAGGAATGTTTGCCCAAGGGGGGGAAAGGTAAAAAAAAAGGGGGGGGAGGTATCGATATATATTTTTCATCCCTGGGGGAAATAGTAGCAAAAGGTGACTATTTTTTCCCAGCATTGCTAAATGTGCACCATGGCCCCCACCTGTCATTATTAGGCACGTATTTCTTTCCTGATGGGCTGTGACACTGTTATAGAAAGGGATCACATTACCTTGTTAAACCACAAATTGCTGTGTCATTTACAAATTTGGTTCGGGTTTAACAAATTGGTTCCGCGCAGGACTGTATTGTGTGATACAATTCCACTTGTCCAGTTACTGTGCAGCTTGGTCCGTATATAGCCATACATTTAAATATCTGTATGTTTTATGAAGGAGTGGGTCTTGCCCAGGTCTAGACTGGGAGTCAAAATAAGCCCTGCCATTTCAAGTACATAGAGGCCCAACCAGCCCTCAACCAGCCCACTGAATAGTGACTTTCTATGGCATTGTACAGCAGCCCCTCTGGCATTTGCCAGAACCCACAGATTGCCAGTCCAGGCCTGGTCTTGACCTGATTTTTCCACCCATACACAGAGCAAAATCAGACAGATCCAAGCTTGGGCCCCTGCTCGGGTTATTCCCATTGGACAAGGCTCTTGTCTTGTCACTTAGTAATTTTCAGCCAACAGTCATATGAAACCTGCCGAGAGATATCTAGCTGAATTTTTGGCCAGATACTGGTAATTGCCGCACTCCCGAGCCCCCAATACATGAGCCAATAAGCTGCCAGCTGGGTCTGAAGGTATTGAATTGGCAGCTTTTATCTGAACAGCTTTACTGCCTTTGTCTGATCAGAGCTCATTTCAGATTCGTTGTTGTTATCAGCGCAATCATTTTTATTCTAGGCTACTCACTACAGTCTTTTCTCTTTGAAGGGAGGACCTGTTCCCACCCAATTCAGCAGCCAATAGCAACTCTCGTTTTCATGATCATCCAAAAGGTAATGGGCCCTGGTGAAGAGGTTCCGTTTAGAGGATGGACGACCTTCAAGGTAAGTTTCCGATTCACCTCCAACCTTGTGAGTACAATAATAATAGCCTGCTCGTTGGCCATTAGCTTGTGATGCTCTAGTTCAGCCGCACGGGTCAGCTGTCACTGGTTTAGAGACGGAGACCTTTTGCATGGTGTCCGTGTTCTCCTATCGGCAGCGACTTTCTGATCGATTCTCTATCACATTTGTACTGACGGGCCTCCTGCGCTCTATAGAGAGTGATAGTGAGTGGCTCTATTGTGTGAGCTGAATACAAACAGGCAGGAGAATAGGAGACCTCTGACCTCATGGCTACTGGGCTGTAAGTGGGAGGGGGTTGGCTTCAAGTCGCCAGGGAAAAATGTGTCCTATTTATAAGCAGAGCTCATCTTCCCTTTGCTTTCCCTTTTGTGTGTGGATATCTTGTTACATATTTGCTTTTAAAGCTGCCATAGAGCCTCCGATTTCTCCAGTAAGGATACACTCAATCTTTAGCATTGACCGAACCTCAATCCTGCAAATAAAGGGCCACATTCCAAATGAATTCTGTGTTCTCCTCCATACCTCAGTGCCCCTAGTGGCCACTCGTTGATTAGCACTGAATTATAATTAAGCTCCTTTTAAATTCTGAATATTTTCTCCTGTCCCAGTCCTCCCTTGGCAGGCACATCACAGCAGCTGGAGGGGTGCAAGAATAACATCCCTGCAGGCTGCCTTCAGGTAGCACACACACACGCCAGGCATAATTACTTTTTACACATCTGTCACTGTTCCCTTTTATAGGAAGCACTATTTTTATTTCTGTAATTAGCGCACACTTCAGTCATCAGGCAAGGCTGGGGATTTGGGGATTCTGCTGTGCCTGTATTACACTGATTGGTTTATGTCCCATATCTGGGTTTCTATATGTAGACTCATTCCAATCAGCTACTCTCGAGTTGTCTGTCTCCGATCAATAGTCTATCACTGTGTAATGCTACAGGCTCCTGTGCCCCTTAATCTGCCTCCCTTCTATTCCCACATTAAAGGTACTATACATGGGCCAATAAAGGCATATACTGCCAAAGCAGGGCAGCTGTAAGACCTTTTTATAAAGGGGATGGCCTTTAAATGCATCAGTGCTAGATGCATGTGGTACAGGCAGGACCACCATCAGTAATTGTGGAGCCCCATATTACAAAGTAAGCAGGGCTCCAATTATTAGTTCCATGGCCCCTCTGCTTGATGGGACTTGTCAACAAGTAAAATAGGCACCAATGAAAATACACATGGCTGCTTTCATGATCAGCCTCTTCCCAATTATACCCAAACCTGTCCACACCCCGAAGGCTCCATCCCTTTTATAACATGCAAACTATGCATATCCATATTGGGGTCCCTGGCTTCAGTACCCCTCGTTTCCACCCTGATGGTAATACAGTCCGATTCCATTGGTTACACTTTGTGACTTAACAAGGCTTATGGAACCAGCTCCAGATTTTAGGAAACTTGAGCTAACTATTCATGGGTCGATCTAAACCTGCCCATCTAGACCGAGCCAACCTCTGGGTCTACTACTGTTGGCCCCTGTGGGATGCTGGTAGTTGTAGGTGGAATGATACAGGTTAGACAATACCTGGTATAAGCCTTGGTATTGTTATTATAGCCTGGAAATATTCTCTATGTAAAGTGGTGTGTGTGATATGAGGCAGAGCAAAACCACACTTGCTCCCTAAGCTCAATCCTCTTTCCTGCAGAAGCTTCCAACTGCCCCCCCCCCCCATCTAACAGCCCCCGCTACTTGGCTCCATCTGAATCATCACTTTGTACTCCCTGATCCCTTCCTTCCTTTCCCTTTTCTCTCCCCCCTCTCACTGGAACCAGAACACAATGCAAGATCTGCTTCTCCACATGCCTCAGTCAAACCGTTGGTTACGGGCCACCCCTGAAGGTCACCCTTGTCCCACTCTTTCTGAAGGCTGCACAGATGGTGTTTTGTCCTCTGCCGGGTTATGTCATTGAATTCTCATCGCCCACTAATCAAGTCTTAACGTCTCCTTTATTTTTCAGATTAAAGGCGGATTTCTTTCCTTTGCATGGTCACCTGCACCCCCTAGTGTCCTCCTGCCTCTCTCCAAAGACAAGTTCATCTGACTCCCCTTTGCTGAACCTGTTCAGTGATGGGCAAAAAATTAAAAATACCAGGACAAGACAAATATATTTTACTCGTCTTGGAAGAAGAGTCTGGAAATATTGTAATTGCACTGAATGCGGAGGGCTAACATTCTGCAGAGCCAATAGGGAGGCTTCATGGTCAGGCCACCACCTGATTAACAGGATCTTATATATCAAGTATGTTTTTATGCATTATGCAGCGAATCTGCGTGATTTCTTCCATAGGGATTTTTTTTTTTTTTGTAACTTTTCTTTAAAACACTGTTTGTGCATAAATGAAATATAGAAAAACCTGAAACTGGTTTGAGGGTCTCCGACTCAGAGCACAACCTATTTCTATCAGTAGCGGCAATCAGAATGCTTCTTGGGTCATAGACCTGCACTGAGATCTGAGATCCTGAGATCTGAGATCCTAAGCAGCCTCCTAGTGATTGGTCATTATAATGTCAAACGTAAAGATTATAAAGCATAAAGATAACATATTTATATAGAAACATTGGGGGGTAACAGTCACCCTGCTATAGTTCCAGGGGTACCCAGGGCACAAATACGCACTCACCCCAAATCTCCCCCTAACTGACCTTCAGGCTCGACCCCCTTAGCTCATAACAAGGTTACAGATATATAGAAACATTGGGGTAACAGTCACCCTGCTATAGTTCCAGGGGTACCCAGTGTAGAAATAAGCACTCACCCCCAAATCTCCTCCTAACTGGCCTTCAGGCTGGGCCCCCTTAGCTCATAACAAGGTTAGAGATATATAGAAACATTGGGGTAACAGTCACCCTGCTATAGTTCCAGGGATACCCAGGGTACAAATACACACTCACCCCAAATCTCCCCCTAATTGACCTTCAGGCTGGGCCCCCTTAGCTCATAACAAGGTTACAGATATATAGAAACATTGGGGTAACAGTCACCCTGCTATAGTTCCAGGGGTACCCAGGGTACAAATAAGCACTCACCCCAAATCTCCCCCTAACTGACCTTCAGACTGGGCCCCCTTAGCTCATAACAAGGTTACAGATATATAGAAACATTGGGGTAACAGTCACCCTGCTATAGTTCCAGGGGTACCCAGTGTAGAAATAAGCACTCACCCCCAAATCTCCTCCTAACTGGCCTTCAGGCTGGGCCCCCTTAGCTCATAACAAGGTTAGAGATATATAGAAACATTGGGGTAACAGTCACCCTGCTATAGTTCCAGGGGTACCCAGGGTACAAATACACACTCACCCCAAATCTCCCCCTAATTGACCTTCAGGCTGGGCTCCCTTAGCTCATAACAAGGTTACAGATATATAGAAACATTGGGGTAACAGTCACCCTGCTATAGTTCCAGGGATACCCAGGGTACAAATACACACTCACCCCAAATCTCCCCCTAATTGACCTTCAGGCTGGGCCCCCTTAGCTCATAACAAGGTTACAGATATATAGAAACATTGGGGTAACAGTCACCCTGCTATAGTTCCAGGGGTACCCAGTGTAGAAATAAGCACTCACCCCCAAATCTCCTCCTAACTGGCCTTCAGGCTGGGCCCCCTTAGCTCATAACAAGGTTAGAGATATATAGAAACATTGGGGTAACAGTCACCCTGCTATAGTTCCAGGGATACCCAGGGTACAAATACACACTCACCCCAAATCTCCCCCTAATTGACCTTCAGGCTGGGCCCCCTTAGCTCATAACAAGGTTACAGATATATAGAAACATTGGGGTAACAGTCACTCTGCTATAGTTCCAGGGGTACCCAGGGTACAAATAAACACTCACCCCAAATCTCCCCCTAACTGACCTTCAGACTGGGCCCCCTTAGCTCATAACAAGGTTACAGATATATAGAAACATTGGGGTAACAGTCACCCTGCTATAGTTCCAGGGGTACCCAGTGTACAAATAAGCACTCACCCCCAAATCTCCTCCTAACTGACCTTTAGTCAGACAAGTTGAGGAGATCCAAGCCTAAAGCTGCAGACATATTTAGGGTGTCCTGAGCTGCTCCTATGTGACGGAAGTGAATGGTGACCTCCTTTATATAAATATAGCTTTATACTGTGGGTAACAGGTGTTTTACAGCTTGTGTGATTGTGAATAATTAGCACTTTGCATCTCTAATTGGTTGCGGCGCATGGAAGATGATTAACAGTTTTCCCGGTTGGAAGGAGGTGCCATATTGCAAGGAGAGGCCGACAATGGAAAGAACAAAGCGGTTTGTCGCTCAGGTTTGCAGAGACCTTCATTTAGACTTTTTTACCCCTACACCCTACAACTCCCAGAATCTTCCAGCTTGCTATGGAAGCCTAATTGGGGTGAATACTTTTCCTCCCTTTTTTCTCTAGGGCACTATAGCCAAAATAGCAAAGTTTTTATATATTTGTTGAATGTTTAGGAGCAGTGGGAGGATTCTAAACAAATATTGGACATCAGAGGAAGGCAGTGTGGGACTGGCCCATCGGGATACCAGGAAAAATCCAGGAAATTTGGCCAATTTCAAGACCATTCCCTATTTCTTTATGGGAAAAATATCCATAATGGAAGAATATAGTAAGTAGATATTAGGGGTGGAGGAATAATAATTTGGGAAGTGGGCCCACGGTCCAAGGTTTTCTGGCACTGGTCTGACCCTGGAGGAAGGGGCTTAGTCAATCACTGCTGGAAGAACCTACGGGGAGGTGGCATGAGACACATGGTGTTGGGTATCTTTTAATTGTGTAAAATTTTGTCTTGGTCTATAATCCCACATCAACCAATCAGATGCTCATAACCCCCAGGCATTTATTTGTTAATCCTGTGTTGCTTTTGGGTTCTTGGTTTCCTTTTTGGGCTGGAAACTGCATTACAATTAAAACTGCTTTTCCAAAAAAATGTTGTTTTCTTTGGGAGGGAGAGCTATTTATATATTCTGACATTTCATTGGAGTCACCTGAATATATCACCCTGGTGGGGGCTGAGCGAGGGGCTGTGGCCTAACGTATCTGCCCCAAAGCTGTATAGAGTTAGACATAAAGGGGTGGGCACCTGTGGAACAGACCCGATGGAATTTCCCCAGAAATCATATACTCAAATGAGTTGGCCCCGAGCTTGGCTGCAGGATTAAGGGCCCAGACGGTGGGATCACACACACACATTCCTCAATATATGAACTTGCAGACGGCAGCCCAAGGGGACGGCTCTGCAGGGGCCCAAAAGCTTTTATTAATGGCACAGGCCAAACACCTGTCTCCAGATTAGCCGGGGTCTCGGATGAACTTGTCTCACTTTAGGGGGTGGTATGTACATCACAGGTGGCTAAAATGTGTATTTTTAGGCCAAATTCCAATATCATCACTGTTAAATTCAAAACAGTTTGTTTAAATGTTAACTTCCCCTTTAATTTTCAGAATATATAAATGCACGTGTTCTTTACTGGATGTCCTGTTACCACCCAACAGCTGAGATTGAATTACAACTCCCAACAGGTCTGCTTGACATTCAGTTCATATTTCCACCCCCCCCCCCCAACAGGATGATGGGAGTTGGAGCTGAAAGGTCGCTGTGACATTGTGGAATTGCCCTGGACTCGCTGCCGATGTTGTGGCTAAAGTGTAAATTACGTTGTATTTTTTGCCATTAAACATTCCTCTTCCACAGGTGTCCGGGGGCCCCATTCCTGCCGATAACAATGTAACCCAACCCGCCATTAGGAGCAAATATACGAGTTATTTTTATGCGACTAATGAACTGCATCTTCCCCTGCGTTACTATATCCCCCCCCCCTTACTGAGGAATTGGGGCTTGGGACAGCAATTATCTGCCTCCCCTGATAATAAAACAACCCCCCAATCACTCAGTGCTTGGCAGCTGCTGAGTGTCAATTTGCCTTGTGGGCAGCTCCGATTCTAAAGGGGGGGGGGCGCAACTGTACATGGGTAAAGGGGAAGTATTGCCTCTGATTATCTCTAATGATTCTCTATTTCCTAGAAATTCTTCCTATTGATTTGATAGCTTTGTCACTTGTAGTTAGTGCTAATCCCCTGAATGGAACATTGATCTCAAATACTAGAAGCCTGGCTTTCATTCACAAATCATTCTTGCCCAATTACACCCAAACTCTCCCCCCCCCCCCCAACTCTACCTCTGTCTCAACAAGTACTGGCAGTCTATGCCCAATGCTCTGGGTCGGCATTAGTGGCTCAGTGGGGAGTCCTATAAGTTGTATCATTGGTCTGAATATGGGCAGGTTTTGCAATGGGAAAGGGTGGGGCTGAGACTGGTCATGGGCATGAGGCCTTTTTTCGGGGTGAATGTGTCACGGCTCCTCCACCCATTCTTTAAGATCTCTATACCCTTGTTACATTTGGGAAACCTGTCCAAATGGTAGGACCAACAATGGGGGATTGACTCAAAAAAGTCTAAAAGCCTCTGTTTGACAAAAAGCCAGCGGTGTGTATGGCCAGTCATTCAAGGAAATAGGAATGGCATAACTTGGGTTTAGCTGGTTAAACAAACCCACACATGGCATCCTTATTTCAATCAACTGTAATCTCAGAGTCTGTAGAGAGATCCTATAAAACTATGACAGCATAGGTATTCCCCTGTACTAAGCACAATTCAGCAGGAACAGCCCCTAAGTTTGCTCATAGTCTGTACAGAGAGATCCCATAAAACTATGGCAGCATAGGTATTCCCTGTACTAAGCACAATTCAGCAGGAACAGCCCCTAAGTTTGCTCATAGTCTGTACAGAGAGATCCCATAAAACTATGGCAGCATAGGTATTCCCCTGTACTAAGCACAATTCAGCAGGAACAGCCCCTATGTTTGCTCATAGTCTGTACAGAGAGATGCCATAAAACTATGGCAGCAAAGGCATTCCCCTGTACTAAGCATAATTCAGCAGGAACAATCCTCTTAAGTTTGTTCATAGCCTGTACAGAGAGACGTGTTGTATAACTGGGACAACGGGATCAATTTACTGTGACCAGAATGCACACGGTGTCCAATGAGTCTCTGGCCTATAACTATTATGTGAGGGGTATTTGATCATTTTGGCAGCACAGATCCTAGTTAATGGTGAAATGAGCAGCAAAGGAAGAACTGTAAGTGAGCAAGGATTGTTTTGTTTCGGGAGGAGCTTTGGGAATGAAACCCCACTGCTGAGTGGACTACCATTCACTGCTGTATCACCCCACTAGGGGGCACAGTTCAACCTGCACGGATGGGACATCATATCAGATGAAAATCTCTAGAACAGGTAATGGCCACAAAGGGCAAGGGGCTAAGTGCAAAACTTGGTTTCTCCCAAAATTCCAATGCCGCTGTGATGAAACAGCTAAAACTTGCACCTGCCCTAGGCCCAAGTCACACCACCCCCAGGGGGCCCCAATTATTAGCCCACTAGTCACCTCTTCATTCACGGCACCCGACCCAGGCATCCCCATTATACCATAACCCTGACCTCTGATCTGCACAAACTTTCCCTTTAAGTGTGACACCTGTCCCATACACGCATGGGAGCTCCAGTCCTCAGGCTTATCAAGTAAGTGAAGAATGGCCGGGCCCCCCTTAAGAGCTAAACCCTGGCAAGCAATTTGTTTTAAATTTCGGAGGGGCCTGGCCACCAATGTTTTTTTTTAACTTGAAGGGGGGCCTAGGCCACCAATGGATTTTTAAAACTTGTGGCCTTTTTTTACTGTGGGGTGGGCGAGATATTGGGTGGGCGGGGGCCCAGAAGATTTTGCCATACAGGTCCCCGTGATTTTTGAAGGCGGCCCTGCCAGTGTATATGTGTCCTCACCCGAACTCACATCACAGATCATTGACCCCAAAGCTCCTCCAAAAAGCACCAGCCAGGGGGCACATTCCCTCGTGTTCAGTTTGATGTATTCCCTCTGGGCAACTCTGTGTATTAATCCCAAAAGCAACTCCCTCCTCCCACTGGGATCCAGGCTGGGAAACATTTTCATAAAATAAATTCCTGTCTGACAAAGCCGCAGATATAGTAACGGCTGTTCCCACATGAACCCGGGCTAATAAGCATGTGTATAAATAGCCAATGTCTCATCATGGGGTGATTTATATTTACTGTATATAGCGCTGGCTCTGATACACAGGCATTACTACTTATACTGGTGGTTTGCCCCATTTTTGCATGGTGTGGAGGCCACTTAATCACCTGTGACTGTGGGATAGCAGCTAGTAAGGAGAGATGGTGCCTATAGTAACAGTGGGATAATAGTCTCTGGGAAGGGAGTGTGACTATGGGATAGCAGGTATAGTAGTGAGAGATGGTGCCTATAGTAACAGTGGGATAATAGTCTCTGGGAAGGGAGTGTGACTGTGGGATAGCAGGTATAGTAGGGAGAGATGGTGCCTATAGTAACAGTGGATAATAGTCTCTGGGAAGGGAGTGTGACTGTGGGATAGCAGGTATAGTAGGGAGAGATGGTGCCTATAGTAACAGTGGATAATAGTCTCTGGGAAGGGAGTGTGACTGTGGGAAAGCAGGTATAGTAGGGAGAGATGGTGCCTATAGTAACAGTGGATAATAGTCTCTGGGAAGGGAGTGTGACTGTGGGATATCAGGTATAGTAGGGAGAGATGGTGCCTATAGTAACAGTGGATAATAGTCTCTGGGAAGGGAGTGTGACTGTGGGATAGCAGGTATAGTAGGGAGAGATGGTGCCTATAGTAACAGTGGGATAATAGTCTCTGGGAAGGGAGTGTGACTGTGGGATAGCAGGTATAGTAGGGAGAGATGGTGCCTATAGTAACAGTGGGATAATAGTCTCTGGGAAGGGAGTGTGACTGTGGGATAGCAGGTATAGTAGGGAGAGATGGTGCCTATAGTAACAGTGGGATAATAGTCTCTGGGAAGGGAGTGTGGCTGTGGGATAGCAGGTATAGTAGGGAGAGATGGTGTCTATAGTAACAGTGGATAATAGTCTCTGGGAAGGGAGTGTGACTGTGGGATAGCAGGTATAGTAGGGAGAGATGGTGCCTATAGTAACAGTGGGATTATAGTCTCTGGGAAGGGAGTGTGACTGTGGGATAGCAGGTATAGTAGGGAGAGATGGTGTCTATAGTAACAGTGGATAATAGTCTCTGGGAAGGGAGTGTGACTGTGGGATAGCAGGTATAGTAGGGAGAGATGGTGCCTATAGTAACAGTGGGATAATAGTCTCTGGGAAGGGAGTGTGACTGTGGGATAGCAGGTATAGTAGGGAGAGATGGTGCCTATAGTAACAGTGGATAATAGTCTCTGGGAAGGGAGTGTGACTGTGGGATAGCAGGTATAGTAGGGAGAGATGGTGCCTATAGTAACAGTGGGATAATAGTCTCTGGGAAGGGAGTGTGGCTGTGGGATAGCAGGTATAGTAGGGAGAGATGGTGCCTATAGTAACAGTGGATAATAGTCTCTGGGAAGGGAGTGTGACTGTGGGATAGCAGGTATAGTAGGGAGAGATGGTGCCTATAGTAACAGTGGATAATAGTCTCTGGGAAGGGAGTGTGACTGTGGGATATCAGGTATAGTAGGGAGAGATGGTGCCTATAGTAACAGTGGATAATAGTCTCTGGGAAGGGAGTGTGACTGTGGGATAGCAGGTATAGTAGGGAGAGATGGTGCCTATAGTAACAGTGGATAATAGTCTCTGGGAAGGGAGTGTGACTGTGGGATAGCAGGTATAGTAGGGAGAGGTGGTGCCTATAGTAACAGTGGGATAATAGTCTCTGGGAAGGGAGTGTGACTGTGGGATAGCAGGTATAGTAGGGAGAGATGGTGCCTATATTAACAGTGGGATAATAGTCTCTGGGAAGGGAGTGTGGCTGTGGGATAGCAGGTATAGTAGGGAGAGATGGTGTCTATAGTAACAGTGGATAATAGTCTCTGGGAAGGGAGTGTGACTGTGGGATAGCAGGTATAGTAGGGAGAGATGGTGCCTATAGTAACAGTGGGATTATAGTCTCTGGGAAGGGAGTGTGACTGCGGGATAGCAGGTATAGTAGGGAGAGATGGTGTCTATAGTAACAGTGGATAATAGTCTCTGGGAAGGGAGTGTGACTGTGGGATAGCAGGTATAGTAGGGAGAGATGGTGCCTATAGTAACAGTGGGATAATAGTCTCTGGGAAGGGAGTGTGACTGTGGGATAGCAGGTATAGTAGGGAGAGATGGTGCCTATAGTAACAGTGGATAATAGTCTCTGGGAAGGGAGTGTGACTGTGGGATAGCAGGTATAGTAGGGAGAGATGGTGCCTATAGTAACAGTGGGATAATAGTCTCTGGGAAGGGAGTGTGGCTGTGGGATAGCAGGTATAGTAGGGAGAGATGGTGCCTATAGTAACAGTGGATAATAGTCTCTGGGAAGGGAGTGTGACTGTGGGATAGCAGGTATAGTAGGGAGAGATGGTGCCTATAGTAACAGTGGGATAATAGTCTCTGGGAAGGGAGTGTGGCTGTGGGATAGCAGGTATAGTAGGGAGAGATGGTGCCTATAGTAACAGTGGATAATAGTCTCTGGGAAGGGAGTGTGACTGTGGGATAGCAGGTATAGTAGGGAGAGATGGTGCCTATAGTAACAGTGGATAATAGTCTCTGGGAAGGGAGTGTGACTGTGGGATAGCAGGTATAGTAGGGAGAGATGGTGCCTATAGTAACAGTGGGATTATAGTCTCTGGGAAGGGAGTGTGACTGTGGGATAGCAGGTATAGTAGGGAGAGATGGTGTCTATAGTAACAGTGGATAATAGTCTCTGGGAAGGGAGTGTGACTGTGGGATAGCAGGTATAGTAGGGAGAGATGGTGCCTATAGTAACAGTGGGATAATAGTCTCTGGGAAGGGAGTGTGACTGTGGGATAGCAGGTATAGTAGGGAGAGATGGTGCCTATAGTAACAGTGGATAATAGTCTCTGGGAAGGGAGTGTGACTGTGGGATAGCAGGTATAGTAGGGAGAGATGGTGCCTATAGTAACAGTGGGATAATAGTCTCTGGGAAGGGAGTGTGGCTGTGGGATAGCAGGTATAGTAGGGAGAGATGGTGCCTATAGTAACAGTGGATAATAGTCTCTGGGAAGGGAGTGTGACTGTGGGATAGCAGGTATAGTAGGGAGAGATGGTGCCTATAGTAACAGTGGGATAATAGTCTCTGGGAAGGGAGTGTGGCTGTGGGATAGCAGGTATAGTAGGGAGAGATGGTGCCTATAGTAACAGTGGATAATAGTCTCTGGGAAGGGAGTGTGACTGTGGGATAGCAGGTATAGTAGGGAGAGATGGTGCCTATAGTAACAGTGGATAATAGTCTCTGGGAAGGGAGTGTGACTGTGGGATAGCAGGTATAGTAGGGAGAGATGGTGCCTATAGTAACAGTGGGATAATAGTCTCTGGGAAGGGAGTGTGGCTGTGGGATAGCAGGTATAGTAGGGAGAGATGGTGCCTATAGTAACAGTGGATAATAGTCTCTGGGAAGGGAGTGTGACTGTGGGATAGCAGGTATAGTAGGGAGAGATGGTGCCTATAGTAACAGTGGATAATAGTCTCTGGGAAGGGAGTGTGACTGTGGGATATCAGGTATAGTAGGGAGAGATGGTGCCTATAGTAACAGTGGGATAATAGTCTCTGGGAAGGGAGTGTGACTGTGGGATAGCAGGTATAGTAGGGAGAGATGGTGCCTATAGTAACAGTGGATAATAGTCTCTGGGAAGGGAGTGTGACTGTGGGATAGCAGGTATAGTAGGGAGAGATGGTGCCTATAGTAACAGTGGGATAATAGTCTCTGGGAAGGGAGTGTGGCTGTGGGATAGCAGGTATAGTAGGGAGAGATGGTGCCTATAGTAACAGTGGATAATAGTCTCTGGGAAGGGAGTGTGACTGTGGGATAGCAGGTATAGTAGGGAGAGATGGTGCCTATAGTAACAGTGGATAATAGTCTCTGGGAAGGGAGTGTGACTGTGGGATAGCAGGTATAGTAGGGAGAGATGGTGCCTATAGTAACAGTGGGATAATAGTCTCTGGGAAGGGAGTGTGACTGTGGGATAGCAGGTATAGTAGGGAGAGATGGTGCCTATAGTAACAGTGGATAATAGTCTCTGGGAAGGGAGTGTGACTGTGGGATAGCAGGTATAGTAGGGAGAGATGGTGCCTATAGTAACAGTGGGATAATAGTCTCTGGGAAGGGAGTGTGACTGTGGGATAGCAGGTATAGTAGGGAGAGATGGTGCCTATAGTAACAGTGGATAATAGTCTCTGGGAAGGGAGTGTGACTGTGGGATAGCAGGTATAGTAGGGAGAGATGGTGCCTATAGTAACAGTGGGATAATAGTCTCTGGGAAGGGAGTGTGGCTGTGGGATAGCAGGTATAGTAGGGAGAGATGGTGCCTATAGTAACAGTGGATAATAGTCTCTGGGAAGGGAGTGTGACTGTGGGATAGCAGGTATAGTAGGGAGAGATGGTGCCTATAGTAACAGTGGATAATAGTCTCTGGGAAGGGAGTGTGACTGTGGGATAGCAGGTATAGTAGGGAGAGATGGTGCCTATAGTAACAGTGGGATAATAGTCTCTGGGAAGGGAGTGTGACTGTGGGATAGCAGGTATAGTAGGGAGAGATGGTGCCTATAGTAACAGTGGATAATAGTCTCTGGGAAGGGAGTGTGACTGTGGGATAGCAGGTATAGTAGGGAGAGATGGTGCCTATAGTAACAGTGGGATAATAGTCTCTGGGAAGGGAGTGTTGCTGTGGGATAGTAGTTATAGTAGAGTTGGTTTTCAACTACTAGTAAATTATATGACTATAGGGGTCCTACTAAGCCCATTTTGTCTCACGAGGTATCATCGGGTTAGTGTTGCACGTGGTTCAGACTCCTGAGCCCATGTAGGAAGGAGACAGACAGAGGCAACAGGTAATTGAATCTGAGCTTGGCTCGCCCCTGGCTACACATCAGTCCTATCATTAGCTGAAACCAGACACTGAATCCTTCCTTCCTCTGACACTGATCTTTCCACGGGCAGCAGCCCAGCTCTCTCTCCGTTGCAGGGTGCCTGTTATCTGCTCCTGGGCTTGTGGAATTTAATATCTTTCTTTCAATGAATAACACAGGAAATGAAGGAAAGAGCTAAATATTTGGCCTTTGTATCAGTCTTTAGTTTGGAGGTGGGGGGGATGTCCCGGTCGCCTGTGGATTTAAAACATATTTTGAAGTCCCTGTAATAAACAAAGATTACTGCAAATAAATCTCTGTAGATTCCCGTCTCTTTCGCCTTAGATACAATGAAGCACAATGGAATAAAACTATTTTAATAGGGATTTTGTAATAGTGAACTGCACCTTTGCATTGTGTTATGGCCGAAATAATAAAAACATGTAACGTCAATGTATTGATGATATATTGGGGCCCCCAGAGAAGCACCTCCTGCACTGCGAGTGTTAATAGACTGAACCCCCTGTTCTGCCTAAAAGCTATCGATCGCACTTTCCAGGATTCATTGGCTGGTTATTGTTATTAATAGGCACCAGCGGGTTTATCCTGTGCATGAAACGCCATCTGCGAGCTTGTTCCACTATCGATCCGGCACTCACTCTTTTCATTCAACCGCCCCCCAAAGTCTTGTTCCATTGCATGGTGGGGGGGGGTAGAAGCTGAATCCGCTCTGTTGGGACAGGGGAGATGAAAGGAAACAGAACATAAATGAAGCTGAGACAAATAAAAAGAGGAATAGAAAATGTGCTGCCAGTTCCGGACACAGAAGGTAATTGATTGGGGCCCTGCTGTGCGGCACACATTGCTCATATTAGTGGAGCACTCAACACAAATACAGTGGGATGTAATAAAAGGCACAAAGTTTGCCCAGGTCTTGTAACCCATAGCTACTAGATTTTTGTATTCAAACTGCTGGCAAGTAAATGTTACCTGCTAGTGATGTGCGGGCTAGCACGGGACCCATGGGTTTAAGTCAACCTTGCTGCACCATTTGACGCATTTGGTCGCAGGCGGGTTTGGGTTGAGCTCTTCCTGCCCGCAACCTTACACTGCCGACTTCCATCTTACGGTTTTATAAGCGAGCGTCTGCCCCACCCCTTTTGTGACCTCATCGGCAGGGCAGATCCATAAATGGAGGGGGTCAGGCGGGTGCAGGTTTTGGGAGAGTGAAGGTAACATAACTTAGGCAGGTCAGGCCCAGGTTCAGGCCGTGCAGGCCCCAAGGTGGTGCTGGCCCGGGTGCGAACGCAACCCCTAAACCCCCAATAGTTACGCCCCTGGGTTGAGTCTTTCTCGACCCACACAACTTGTAGGGACCTTACAAACAACCAGACATTCTATAATGAGGAGTGTTTCTCATTCACCGTCTATGTTCATAGGAAGCTTCATGTTCATAGGAAGATTGAGCAGTTCCCTTCAGCCATATCAGCTGTACATACGCGGTTTTGTGCTTCGCTGTTCTATTGTTTGTGTTTGAGTATTTTAGACGTATTTCTGGGGTGTGAACTGTCAACATCTGTTATAGTTGCTCTTCTTGCTTGATAATGTGGAGACTATGGGGCCAAGACAAGGTCCTACCCAGTGTGCTGGTGTGAAGGGTTTGAGTATATGCACCCTGTGTATGTGCCAAGTGTATGCACCCTGTGTATGCACCCTGTGTATGCACCCTGTGTATGTGCCCTGTGTATGTGCCAAGTGGATGTGCCCTGTGTATGTGCCCTGTGTATGTGCCAAGTGTATGCGCCCTGTGTATGTGCCCTGTGTATGTGCCAAGTGTATGTGCCCTGTGTATGTGCCAAGTGTATGTGCCCTGTGTATGTGCCCTGTGTATGCGCCGTGTATGCGCCCTGTGTATGCGCCCTGTGGATGCGCCCTGTGTATGCGCCCTGTGTATGCGCCCTGTGGATGCGCCCTGTGGATGCGCCCTGTGTATGTGCCCTGTGTATGTGCCCTGTGTATGTGCCCTGTGTATGCTTGTTTATGCACCCTGATTCTCCTGCTTACTAAACTCGGCCTGAGAGTCTGGTTGGTCAGAGAGAATACCCAATTACTCTGTGTATGGTCATCCTAAGGCTCAATTAGGAAAGCGCTAAAGCTGGCCATGCACTATTAGATTCACCAAGTAGGGCACCTTAAGGTGGGCAATATCGGGCTAATCTGATCATTGGCCCAGGATTGTGGGAATACGAACTGGTAGAGCACCTCAATGCAGTCCTCGATCAGATGGGAAAATCAAACCTGGCCAATTGACATCTGCCCAATTTTGAGGGCCCCATACATGGCCAGATAAGCTGCCTATTCGTCGGAAGGGCCCGAATCTGCAACTTAAAGGCAGAGACACACAGGCAGAGTCGGGGAGATTAGTCGCCCGGCGACAAATCTCCTCTTCAGGGCGGCTAATCTCCCCGAACTGCCTTTCAGCTGTCTAGAATGAAAATCGCCGGTGGGATGGTACTCGGAGCGCTTCGTTTTTCGAAGTCGCCCGAACTTTCCTCATGCAAAAGGCAACTTCAGAAAATGAAGCGCTTTTTAGCTGTTGGGGCAGATACATGGGCAGTTCGGGGAGATTATCTGAGCAGTTCGGGGAGATTAGCTGGGTGACTAATCTCCCCGAATCTGCCCGTGTGTCTCCTCCCTAACAGGTAAAAAACTTGTTTTTTCACCGCAATACCGTGATTTGTTTCCCAGAATTCCCACATCATTCCGGGCACCCGGAACATCAGTCTGGACACAAATCAGTGTCTGTTTTGGTAAATCCCGCTGAAGCTGTGGCACAGGCGTTTTGCATTGGAATGGTGTCAGATCCAGTTTGTGGCATTAGAGCCCGATTTACTTGGTGCAAGTCAGTGGCGGCTAATGGCACAAGCCACCAGTCCATGTCCAGTTACAGGGATCCCGTGCGTCAGTGAGTTCACATCAGAGCAGGTGGAAATGCTGGGTTGGTTGCACAGAGGAGTGTATGGGTACAAATACCCCTCTGAAAGGGAATGACTGTGCTACTAGCTGTATGTGCCCACAGTGGTGCCCATGGTTGTGCCGGGTGGGAGTAACTTTTCCTTGTGCTTCACTGCTGTTCTCTAAGTCCTTAAAGTGTAGCACTCGTACAGTCCTTTATTGTCATGAGGGGCCCCGGCATCGACTCCACTCCTCCTGCTGCTGCCCCTGCTCCATTCTGCTCTTCCTGTAAAACAAAAACAAGGTTAGAACTAAAGTCACATGTGTTTTTTGCCATTTAAGCCTATCAAGCCCTTAATCCCTCCCAGTGTTAACGCTCCTCCCTGGGTCCCATTGCTCTGCACCCCCCTGTGCTCCTCCCCCTCCTACACCCTCCCCCTTTCTGCTGCCACTGCTGCTGCCTTTACAAAGGCCTTTATGGAGCCTCGGAAGCAGTGTGTGTGCTTGTCCTGACTATATACCCAGGATCATGCGTGTGCCCGGGATACCAGTGCATGTGCCCAGCATGTGAGTGTGGGCCTGTGCCTCTCCAGTGGCCCCTGTTTGTGCAGGAGCCTCACACTCTCACTCACACAGGGGAGTTCTAGGGAAGTGCAGAAATGAGTCCTGGCTGGCTGCACTGAATGGCTGCTTCTCCCCCCGAGCTGAACTGTGAACCCCCAACTGGAACCTGAGAATCCACCAGCCTGTGGGATCTGGAGTGCCTGGCCCCGAGTGGGTTCCCAAGAGCAGCTGCGCTGGGATATGTGGCTCCTGTACCTGATCCTGGGCTCTGTGGGTGAGTAGCCGGGGTAATGGGCATGGGGAAGGTGTATCCAGCTGATGGGTCTGGAGAGAATAACCTGGGCAAAGTGGCACGGGCAGCTTGGACTCTGGTGCAGAGAGTCTGACAGGCAGGGATATGGCATCCAGCCTCCCCAGTAAAGTGACACCCAACCAAGATTGCACCCCACAGTTCTCCCACCTTGTTTTGTTGGTCTATAAGTGCTATTCCCCCAAACTCTGGGTTTTGGATAGTTCCCTTTCCCCTATACTCTCTGGTCTGATTTGTTACACATTTCTACCCCCTGTTTCTTTTTTATTAGCTGCCCCTCATACACTTTGTCTTCTGGATAGTTCCCCCCTCCTAACCCAATGTATCGGTGAGTTCCCTCTCCTACCCCAGTGTATTGGTCAGTTCCCCCTCCTACCCCAGTGTATTGGTCAGTTCCCCCTCCTACCCCAGTGGATTGGACAGTTCCCCCTCCTACCCCAGTGTATTGGTCAGTTCCCCCTCCTACCCCAGTGTATTGGTCAGTTCCCCCTCCTACCCCAGTGTATTGGTCAGTTTCCTCTCCTACCCCAGTGTATTGGCCAGTTCCCCTCCTACCCCAGTGTATTGGTCAGTTCCCCTCCTACCCCAGTGTATTGGTCAGTTCCCCTCCTACCCCAGTGTATTGGTCAGTTCCCCCTCCTACCCCAGTGTATTGGTCAGTTTCCTCTCCTACCCCAGTGTATTGGCCAGTTCCCCTCCTACCCCAGTGTATTGGTCAGTTCCCCTCCTACCCCAGTGTATTGGTCAGTTCCCCTCCTACCCCAGTGTATTGGTCAGTTCCCCTCCTACCCCAGTGTATTGGTCAGTTCCCTCTCCTACCCCAGTGTATTGGTCAGTTCCCCTCCTACCCCAGTGTATTGGCCAGTTCCCCTCCTACCCCAGTGTATTGGTCAATTCCCCTCCTACCCCAGTGTATTGGTCAGTTCCCCTCCTACCCCAGTGTATTGGTCAGTTCCCCCTTCTACCCCAGTGTATTGGCCAGTTCCCTCTCCTACCCCAGTGTATTGGTCAGTTCCCGCTCCTACCCCAGTATATTGGTCAGTTCCCTCTCCTACCCCAGTGTATTGGTCAGTTCCCTCTCCTACCCCAGTGTATTGGTCAGTTCCCCTCCTACCCCAGTGTATTGGCCAGTTGCCCTCCTACCCCAGTGTATTGGTCAATTCCCCTCCTACCCCAGTGTATTGGTCAGTTCCCCTCCTACCCCAGTGTATTGGTCAGTTTCCTCTCCTACCCCAGTGTATTGGCCAGTTCCCCTCCTACCCCAGTGTATTGGTCAGTTCCCCTCCTACCCCAGTGTATTGGTCAGTTCCCCTCCTACCCCAGTGTATTGGTCAGTTCCCTCTCCTACCCCAGTGTATTGGTCAGTTCCCCTCCTACCCCAGTGTATTGGCCAGTTCCCCTCCTACCCCAGTGTATTGGTCAATTCCCCTCCTACCCCAGTGTATTGGTCAGTTCCCCTCCTACCCCAGTGTATTGGTCAGTTCCCCCTTCTACCCCAGTGTATTGGCCAGTTCCCTCTCCTACCCCAGTGTATTGGTCAGTTCCCGCTCCTACCCCAGTATATTGGTCAGTTCCCTCTCCTACCCCAGTGTATTGGTCAGTTCCCTCTCCTACCCCAGTGTATTGGTCAGTTCCCCTCCTACCCCAGTGTATTGGCCAGTTGCCCTCCTACCCCAGTGTATTGGTCAATTCCCCTCCTACCCCAGTGTATTGGTCAGTTCCCCTCCTACCCCAGTGTATTGTTCAGTTCCCCTCCTACCCCTGTGTATTGGTCAGTTCCCCCTTCTACCCCAGTGTATTGGCCAGTTCCCTCTCCTACCCCAGTGTATTGGACAGTTCCCGCTCCTACCCCAGTATATTGGTCAGTTCCCCCTCCTACCCCAGTGTATTGGTCAGTTCCCCTCCTGCCCCAGTGTATTGGTCAGTTCCCTCTCCTACCCCAGTGTATTGGCCAGTTCCCTTCCTACCCCAGTGTATTGGTCAGTTCCCCTCCTGCCCCAGTGTATTGGTCAGTTCCCCTCCTACCTCAGTGTATTGGTCAGTTCCCCTCCTACCCCAGTGTATTGGTCAGTTCCCTCTCCTACCCCAGTGTATTGGTCAGTTCCCCTCCTGCCCCAGTGTATTGGTCAGTTCCCTCTCCTACCCCAGTGTATTGGTCAGTTCCCCTCCTGCCCCAGTGTATTGGTCAGTTCCCCTCCTACCCCAGTGTATTGGTCAGTTCCCCTCCTACCCCAGTGAATCTCCCTATGCTCAGTCTCAGGCTCTCCCTGTGTGCAGTCTCAGGTTGTACCTGTCCCTTGAAAACTGGGCATATTTCATTCACAAACTGCATGGCTGTTTAGCAAGTAATGCTGCAGGTTGTGCTGGTTTCCATGCTGCCATACATACATCATCCAAATAAATTCAAGGCTGAATGTAGAGTGGAAGGCCGGGGTGAGAAGTTCTTTGGTATGTGGTGCAAAGTTGAACCCATGTTGGTAAATGAAGGTCCTTATGGTGTCACTTCAGCTTCATGAGTATTGCGCAGCTGGAAAGGTTGTGCAGTTGGAGTTCCACACTTGGACTGGTTTATGTTATAAAGTGTGTGACTATTTTACTTCATGATGCTGACTGCACTGTCTTTGTGTAGCCATGCTGTGTTTGTGATTAGGACAGCTGCCTTGTAGTGCTGGGGTCCTGAGTTCAGTCCTGCCCATTGCCCCATCATAAGGGGTGTGTGTGTTCTCTCCATGGCTCCTGTCCCACAATCCCTTACAGAGATTTTACACTGGGGCCCAGTAGTCATTGCCATCGCCTGTCTCCCATTGTCAGGAAGTGGGGTGTTTTTTTTAGTGTGCATAATCATATGTACAATGTATATACTGTGGGTCAGGACCTTAGTACTGCTATGACAAAGCATTCTCAGTGTTAGTATCAGTATATATATATATATATATATTCAGTATATGCAAGGGGAAGTGTAATCATTTGGTTAAAGGATAACTAAACCTTTAAAATAAGTTAATGTAAAATTGATGAGCGTGCTTTTAAGCACTTTTGTAAGAGGCTGCTCTGATGTTCTTCTGCTTAGGAATACAATTAGAAATGTTTCTCAAATCTTTCCTAAGCAGAAGAACACCAGAGCAGCCTCTTCCTTTCTCCTGACAACTTCCTTGACTACTTGGTGGTCAGACTGGTTGGAAACTGACCAGCAGGTGGCGCTATTGTAACAAAATTCTTTCATATTAACAGTACATGAATCCTTTAATATCTTAGAATAAAAACAAATTAAATAATGGATGTAAATTACAAAAGCCTTAGAATAGCACCCTAATTCGTTTTACATTCACTCATTTTAAAGGTTTACTTATCCTTTAAGTTTTTCCCCATTCTCTCACAAAACAAACAGCAGTCCTTTCAATCTCTAATAACCATTGGAAGCAGCAGTCCTGTCCTGCTTTATGGCAGCTGAGATTCTAGCTATCTGTATAACAGAGCATTCTGTCCCAGTGGCTGCACAGTAACTATCTGATCCCCATTGGAAGCAGCAGTTCTGCCCTGCTTTATGGCAGCTGAGATTCAAGCTATCTGTATAACAGATCATAGTGGTTTAAAGCTTTCTTTTTTCAGTAAAGCTTCATTCACCCTAATTGCTTTGCTTCAGTGTTGTGGCAGAAATGTACAACCGTTGGAAATGTAGTTCTTGTGCTTGAGGTTCCTTATTGAAAACAATAGTCCAAATTGTTTCCAGCTCTGAATTGGGCACATTCACACACACATCGTGCGGGGGGGGGGTGCATGTGACAAACATGAAAAGATCCGGGAGTTATTAATATAAAGGGTCGGGGTTCTTCCTTGATAAAGTTTCCCTTGTGAGCCCTTGCAGCTTATTCTATAATGTTATAATGTTATAATGTTAGACAGCAGCCCCTGACACTAATGGGGTAATGTAATAAAGGGCACAAAGCTGGCCCAATCAGATTTGCTGAATGCTAAATACTGCCTTCTGGTTGGTTGTTGGACCTGTAGCAAGCTTTTGCTATATTACAAAGAAACATTCCCTGTATGGGTTAATATATATGGGTTAATATACAGGACAGAGGCATCAGATTTCCAAATTCTGGAACAGATCCAAGATGCTGCCTGAGGCCTTGGAGATTCCCACCCTTGGAGCCAACCTTGCCTCCCACCTGGCAGCTACCTGGGGAAGGAGCTTAGCTCATGCTTGTTATCCACAGTATTAATACAGAATAGTGGGATCCCTGTCTGTTTTCTCAGGGGGACTGAGTTGAAGCCATTCAAAGATGAAAAAAGAGAAAAGGCACAGGATACACAGCAGATAACAGCTATAGTACATTGTAGTATACAATGGGATTCTTCACAACTTATCTGCTATCTACTGTGTATCCTGTGCTTGAAAGTCTGCTGCCATGGCTTCACAGCAGCTTGTTTATATAAACTATAGTAGTACTTATCTGTTATCTACTGTGTATCCTGTGCTTGAATGGCTGCCCCCATGGCTACACAGCAGCTTGTTTATATAAACTATAGTAGTACTTATCTGTTATCTACTGTGTATCCTGTGCTTGAATAGCTGCCCCCATGGCTACACAGCAGCTTGTTTATATAAACTATAGTAGTACATATCTGTTATCTACTGTGTATCCTGTGCTTGAATAGCTGCCCCCATGGCTACACAGCAGCTTGTTTATATAAACTATAGTAGTACTTATCTGTAATCTACTGTGTATCCTGTGCTTGAATGGCTGCCCCCATGGCTTCACAGCAGCTTGTTTATATAAACTATAGTAGTACTTATCTGTTATCTACTGTGTATCCTGTGCTTGAATGGCTGCCCCCATGGCTACACAGCAGCTTGTTTATATAAACTATAGTAGAGTTATGAAGCAAACACACCAGTTTTACCAGTGCAGGGCAACAGTACATTATATTGTCCCTCCTTTAAAACACTTTCATTTTTTTGATGTTAGTGTTCCTTTAAAGGATAAGTAAACCTTTAAAATAAGTGAATGTAAAATTGATGAGAGTGCTAATCTAGGATATTTTGCCATTTACATTCATTATTTATTTTGTTTTGATTCCAAGATATTAAGGGATACATGTACTGTTAATATGAACACATTTTGTTACAACTGCGCCCCCTGCTGGTCAGTTTCCGACCAGTCTGACAACCAAGTAGTCAAGGAAGTTGTCAGGAGAAAAAAAAAAGAAGCTGCTCTGATGTTCTTCTGCTTAGGAAAAGGAATAAAAACCTTTCCCAAACCTTTTCTAAGCAGAAGAACATCAGAGCAGCCTCTTTCTTTCTTCTGACAACTCCCTTGACTACTTGGTGGTCAGACTGGTGGGAAACTGACCAGCAGGTGGCGATGTTGTAACCAATTTCATTCATATTAACAGTACATGTGTCCCTTAATATCTTGGAATAAAAACAAAATAAATAATGAATGTAAATTGCAAAATATCCTAGAATAGCACTCTCATCAATTTTACATTCACTTATTTTAAAGGTTTACTTATCCTTTAAGGAATTTATAGACTCAAAGGGGTGGTTCACCTTTACGTTATCTTTTAGTATGTTATAGAATGCTCAATTCTAATCTTTCAGTTGCTCTTCATTATTTTTTTTCCATAGTTTCTTAATTATTTGCCTTCTTCTGACTCTTTCCAGCTTTTGGGGTAGAGACACACGTGGAGATTCATGGAGATTTAATCGCCCAGTGACAAGTCACCTTTTCTTCGGGTGACTAATCTCCCTGAACTGCTTCCCGCCGGCTTGATGGCACTCGGAGTGATTCGTTTTCCGAAGTTGCCTCACGAGGAAAAGACAGTTTGGGGAGATAAGTCGCCCGAAAAAGAGGCGATTTGTCGCTGGAGACTAATCTCCCCAAATCTCCACGTGTGTCTCTGCCCTTAAATGGGGGTCGGGGGGTAACTGACCCCATTTAAAAATAAATTCTCTGTAAGGCTTCTTTGTTGTTTAGCTATTGCAACTTTTTATCACTCATCTTTCTATTCAGGCCTCTCCTATTCATATTCCAGTCTCTTCTTTAAATCAATGCGTGGTTGCTAGGGCAATTTGGACCCTAGCAACCAGATTGCTGAATTACAAACTGGAGAGTTGCAGCTAAATAACTCAAAAACCACAAATAATGAAAAAATGAAAACCAATCGCAATTGCAAATCTACGGCATATTAAAAGTTAATTGAAGGGTGAACAATCCCTATATGACAGTGGTCGATGGCCTGTGCAAGGGTCACAGTGAACTCAGAGGCCACAAATTTGGCAACGTTGCCATGGAAAACACCCCCAGGAAAGTGTCTCGTCTGACACAAGCCTTAGGCACATACATCTTTAAGAGCGAAGCGAAGGCTCTGTGCGGCTCCGTTTTTCCATTTTCTGACACCTTATGCCTTGGGAGTGACATTTTTGGAGACAAGCCCCACAGTCATTTTGATTTTAATTGCTTGTCTCTCTGCCTCCCACGTGAAGCCACAGATACCACTGAGCTCATCATCAGCCCAACAACAGGAGACTCGGCTCCACGTTCTGTTTGTCTCTCTCTTTTTCTTTGGGATCAGCAAACAGATGAGTCTCATGCGGTGCCACATTTGGAAAGAGGGTTTGTTTGGAGTCAGAATGTTTGCTGAAAAGAAATTGGAAGAGTCTGCCCTTGTGCATTTGTTACTAGTTGCTCTTACATTATGTTGTATATTATATTGCTTTGGTTTTCAGCCTTACGGGGGATCTGTTATGTGCTGGGATTTCGGGTCAGCTCCCGTGTTTGTTTGTTTATTGTATGTGGGACTCCTTTTAGGGCAGGACTCCACGGACGTTTCCGGTGCGATCCGACGCGCTGCACAAAAACGCAGGCGTCACGTCGGATGCAACGGTAATAAGGCAAGTAATGCTATTGTCGGATCGTGTCGCATTGTTGATGTGACGCGACACGACTGTTGGATGCAGACGTATCGTGCAGCGTCTGCATCCGACAGTCGTGTCCCGTCCCATCAACGCTGCGACATGATCCAACAATAGTATTGTACCTTATTTCCGTCGCATCTGATGTGACGCCTGCGTTTTTGCACAGCGCGTCGGATCGAGACGGAATCGTCCGTGGAGTCCTGCCCACATACAACATGGACTTGTTTCCATAACAGGAATAATGTGGATATGTGGATAGAGAAAATACAAGATATTAAAGAATAGCTCTAGGATTTTGCCCCAGCTTCCAAGGTTCTATGGAATTATAACTCAAAAGAAGGTATCCTGGAAGCTATTAAATATAAAAAGTCAAAAATGAATTAAATACACATAGTAAAAAAATGGTACATACTGACCCTCCAAAAAAATTTTTGGAGGGTCAGTATGTACCATTTTTTTACTATGTGTATTTAATAAATTTTTGACTTGTTATATTTAAAAGCTTCCAGAATACCTTCTTTTGAGTTATTATTCTATATGGGGATAGAGTCCTGCCTGGGTCCAACTGGAAGGACCTGTGCCTGACCCAGACCTGCTGACCCCTAACCCGACCCACCACCATAACCAAAGCCGCTACCTGACCCAGACCCGATACAGTTAAACATAGCTACCGACTCGGGACTCATGAAACTGGAAGTGGTGTCACCAAGTACAAAACAAATTGGCAACAACCCTAGGGTGAGTGGGTGGGAGGGACCAATATCCCCCCATCACCTCCCACGTAACATTTGATCACGACCGCTACCAGGGCCCTGGAGGGTGGTCGGTGGACAGCAGAAATAGTGGGTCTATGCTGGAGGCGTCCACAAGGGCCGGGGCCTACCGGGTTTTTTCCCGGAGTCCCACCGGCCCAGTTCCAACCCTAGAGCCGATCACCATGTCGTTATTAGGAGTTTAGGAAGGGACCAAACTACCTGGAAGTAACCCACTCAGACATGGGGAGAATACCAACTTTCTACACAATTTGATACCTCAGTTGCTGGCATGTCTTTACTTTTATTTTCCCCAATTGAGCATGCTCCCCAGTTTGAAGCCTTATTAGAGCCTGCTACAGAGCAACTACTACAATTTGATGCATTAGGGCAGTGGCACGTGGGATGATTTGTCACCCACGATTTTTTAGACGCAGCTGAGGGCGACTAATCTCCATTGCCGGTAATTGAAATCGCTGGTGGTATGCGCATCTGATCACTAAATCGCCCGAAGTTGCCTCCGGAGGAAACCAGGAATTTTAGAGATCAGTTGGACATATCGCCAGAGATTCCTATTACCGGCAATGGAGAGGCATTATCAGCCGCGTCTAAAAAATCACAGGTGACAAATCTTCCCGTGTGCCACTGCTCTTAGTTGCTGGTATGTCTTGTAGCAGCTGCAAGTTCAGCCCCTACTGAGCAATGTCCCCTGGTTTCAAGCCCTGTAAAAAAAAAACATGCTACAATTTGATACTTTTGTTGCTGGCATGTCTTAGTTTTTGTTGCAAAATACCAGCAACCAATTAATCAAATTGTATCCACATATTGAATCCGCATTTCGAATGGCTGGTTAGAGATTAGATGCATGGCTGCACATAAATCAGTTCAGCCTGCAACATGCATCTAAATCCATTGCTAATTAGCCATGCAGGATGCGGGTTCAATATGTGGCAGGTTCTTTAACCAGTTAATCAGTTATTCAGCCATAGTGCTAACAATAACTAGGGCAAATCCTAACTGACCTTCGGGTTGGACTGGTGTATCTAGAGCCAATATGCTTTCCCAGGGTCAGACTGGAGCATCAGGGGCCAACAGGGCTGTTACTTCAAGGGTCCTCTTGTGAACTCAAGGGCCGTCTCACAGCATCTGCCCTCCTCCTTCCAACACCCCTCCCCCATACTTTTTACAACCCTCTTCCAAAACTTTCTGATTGTGATCAGGGAAGGAAAGACTGTCCGAACAGGGGAGTGGGCCTAGGGCCTTTCAACCACTCAAGCCTCACCTGTTATTTGAGGGGTAAAGCAAAGTGTCGGACTGGGCTGGTGGGAAAAAACTTGGTGGGTCTCCGCTTTCATGGACCCCATCTCAGCCACCATATAATACACAAGCAGCTGGGGCTTGTGTGGGGGAGGGCAAGGTTTGGGGAAGTCATGGGTATTTTTGAGTATTATTGTAGCTAGCTGGGTGGGATGCAATTTATTTGGGGCCCATGCAGTTTCATTGTGGCCCCTATTCTACTTAGTTGGCAGGGCCAACCACCCAGGGGGCTCAGACAGGTTAATAACCCAGCAGGGCCCATCTAAGCAGTATGGGGCCCCATGATTTCTGATATTAAATAGCACCGAACACAGACAAATCCCTTAAAATGAGAGGTCTGCCAACTTCAAACCTTTTGTGTCCCAGCCAACCAGGTCACAATGAATGCACACTATTTTTCCCCATTTACTCCCAAGGATAAGTACACCTTTAAAATAAGTGAATGTAAAATTGATGAGAGTGCTATTCTATGATATTTTGCAATTTACATTCATTATTTTTGTTTTTATTCCAAGATATTAAGGGATACATGTACTGTTAATATGAATGAAATTGGTTACAACTGCGCCACCTGCTGGTCAGTTTCCCACCAGTCTGACCACCAAGTAGTCAAGGGAGTTGTCAGAAGAAAGAAAGAGGCTGCTCTGATGTTCTTCTTCTTAGAAAAGGTTTGAGAAAGGTTTTTATTCCTTTTCCTAAGCAGAAGAACATCAGAGCAGCCTCTTTTTTTTTTCTCCTGACAACTTCCTTGACTACTTGGTTGTCAGACTGGTCGGAAACTGACCAGCAGGTGGCGCAGTTGTAACAAAATGTGTTCATATTAACAGTACATGTATCCCTTAATATCTTGGAATCAAAACAAAATAAATAATGAATGAAAATTGCATAGAAAATATCCTAGAATAGCACTCTCAACAATTTTACATTCACTTGTTTTAAAGGTTTACTTATCCTTTAAGCAAGATGGCCTTTTGCTGTTTGCCAGACAGGAAATAGAAGTAGATAAGTGAGTACCAGGAAATTGATTCCCCCGTGCAAGAACAAAATGTGCCAATAACTTTGGAAAGCCGTAAAAGCAAAGCCGTTACCGAAGGCTGCACATTGTATGACAGTGTTACAGGTTCCAGTAGGCACTTTGTACTTCGACTGCTGAATTCCTTTAAGTCGCCAGGCTAAAAAATATAAAGTTGCATCCTCCAAACTGTCACCGCCAGCATTATACGCATCTCTTCAATGCCACTTGCTTTGTTTCCATATTTAAAAATACATGCATGGTGTGTACTGAGCTTAAAATGCGACGTCTGCTCCCACACTTAAGCGTCGGCTGCCATTGGTAGCGCTGCGCACAGGAGACATCTGTTACCCAGACTGCCCCAGCCCAGCAGATAACGCCCCCCTTTCTTGGTGTTTTGGATGGAAGAGAAGGGCTTTTTAATGTCCCTGTGCAGCATCAGGCGCTTTTTTATAGTCTGAACCGTGCGAGATGGGGAATGCATGCGGCGTAATTTACAGCTGCGCTAAGTGCTTTTATTTCCCCATAAAAATATTATGTTGCAAATTAAACCTTAAAAAAAAAAGTAGGACAGAAAAAAAAAAGAAAAAGCTGTAAATGTTTTCATAGCGTTCCAGAACCGCTCCGAGGGGAAACCGCTCCGAAATGTGAACAGAGACGCGTCTCTTAAGAGCATGTGACTCGAGTGAGTGCGTCTTTGTTAATCGCCCCTGTCTGCCTGCGGGGAAGGAATTACAGCTGGGACTGCGTTTGTGATTGTGCTGGGAATGAAATGGGCACAAAGGCACACGAGAGATATGTTTGGTCAATTTTGGGCTAATGTTGTTGCCCCTTAGTAGACAGAGATTGTCTTCCTACTAGGGATGCACTGAATCCAGGATTTGGTTCGGGATTCGGCCTTTTTCACCAGGATTCGGTTTTGGCCAAGTCCTTCTGCCTGGCTGAACCGAATCCCACTTCTAATTTGCATATGCAAATTAGAGGCGGTCAGGGAAATAGCATGACTTTTTGTCACAAAACAAGGAAGTAAAAAATGTTTTCCCCTTCCCAAATGAGAGATATGTTTGGTCAATTTTGGGCTAATGACCCTCTGTTGGTGCCTCTCAGTAGGCAGAGATTGTCTTCCTACTGGGGATGCACCGAATCCAGTATTCGGTTCGGGATTCGGCCGAATCCTTCTGCCCGGCTGAACCGAATCCGAATACTAATTTGCATATGCAAATTAGGGGAAGTTAGGGAAATTTTTGCATATGCAAATTAGGATTTGGTTTGGTATTCGGCCAATTCTTTCGCGAAGGAATCGGGGGTTCGGCCGAATCTTTCCCAAAAGATTCGGCCGAATCCTTCTGCCCAGCTGAACCGGATCCGAATACTAATTTGCATATGCAAATTAGAGGAGGTTAGGGAGATTATTGCATATGCAAATTAGGATTTGGTTTGGTATTCGGCCAAATCTTTCGCAAAGGAATCGGGGGTTCAGCCGAATCTTTCGCGAAGGATTCGGGGGTTCGGCCAAATCCAAAATAGTACATTCGGTGCATCCCTACTTCCAACCTAAAACTAAACGGAGCCAAAATATGCCAGATGCAGGTGGCTCTCAGTCCTGGCATATTTTGGGTCCATATAGTATTAGAGCAGTGGGAATGTATAGTGCCCACCCACTGAATGTGCCCACCCATTGAATTTTCAATGAACGCAGTTCAAAGTTTCAAAGTTCTAAGCGCTAAAACACCAAATCTAGCACAATTACAAAGAGCAGGCACAAGTGCAGAAAAACTCGACCAGATCCCAGAGAACCTGCACCGACCCTAATCTGCCGTATGCTCCTATTTATATACCTGCCCCACTGTGATGTCACGTAAGGGGGCGGAGCAGTCCGGTGCGCGAGTATATAAAAAGGAACGCATCCGGCGGAAGTGGAGAACTAGGTGGTTGCACCCGCCCATGGCCGCAAACTTTGTGTTCAAGTCGAGCCGCACCCACACAGGTCACCCCGCACATTACTAATACATACAATTATCGCGCCATTGTTTAAAGGGGTTGTTCACCTTTAAATTAACTTTTGAATTCTGAGACAATTTGCAATTGGTTTTTCTTTTTTTATTATTTGTGGTTTTTGAGTGATTTAGCTTATTATTCAGCAGCTCTCTAGTTTGCAATTATTTGCCTTTTTCTACTGATTCTCTTCAGCTTTTCAAATGGGGGTCACTGACCTGTCTAAAAAAACAAATGTTCTGTAAGGCTACAAATGTATTGCTATTGCTACTTTGTATTACTCATCTTTCTATTCAGACTTCTCCTATTCATATTCCAGTCTCTTATTTAAATCAATGCATGGTTGCTAGGGTTATTTGTATCCTAGCAACCAGATGGCTGAAACTGCCAACTGGAGAGCTGCTGAATAAAAAGTGAAATAACTAAAAAAAACACAAATAAAAAAAGAAAACCAATTGCACATAGTCTTATAATATCACTACATCATGCTTAAAGTTAACTCAAAGATGAACAACCCATAAAACAAGCATATCCTGATTAGTACGAGGCTCATTCCGGTAGCCGGTGGGTTAAGCCACTTTATAACTGGAGCTTTATGATTCATGCAGGGGAGGCTGAGGTTGGGGAGATGCCCCAGGTGCTGAGAAGAGTGGGCTGTCAGGTTTAATCAGCCCGTGATCTCTCTTGTGCCACCGCTCCAGCTCTATATTAAAATATTAAACTTATATTCATGTATGCTGCTGACTCCTGCGGGAAGTGTGCTCCGACTCAACTCCAGGATTTCATATCCGTACATTCTCTGCCATACGGTGCAACAGTCTTTCTTTTATATCAGGATCATTTTTTAATATCTATTTATATAAAATATGTTAAAGTCCTTGACTAGAATTATTTCTGTGGGTTAATTACACTTCTCACAGCAGTGTCTCCACATTCATTTTCAGGCCAGTGTGTACATTTTACAGTCTGGCCATTTAGTTATTGTCCTGCTGCCTCCAGTCTCTCCATATAGAACAGTTCCCTGTGACTTCTAATATCCTTATCATTTACAGTAGGGGGTACATTATCCCTTATAATACATGAGTGATACTCAAGAGTTCCCTGTATAACTCAGCCTGCAGCCTTGTGCCTTGATATGGTCACAGAACCCCTCAGTGACTTCTAATATCCTTATCATTTACAGTAGGGGGTACATTATCCCTTATAAT
This sequence comes from Xenopus laevis, assembly GCF_017654675.1. Classification (NCBI taxonomy): domain Eukaryota; kingdom Metazoa; phylum Chordata; class Amphibia; order Anura; family Pipidae; genus Xenopus; species Xenopus laevis. Next base: position 15,884,850 of record NC_054378.1, read on the forward strand.
ACATGAGTGATACTCAGAGTTCCCTGTATAACTCAGTCTGCAGTCTTGTGCCTTTATATGGTCACAAAACCCCTCAGTGACTTCTAATATCCTTATCATTTACAGTAGGGGGTACATTATCCCTTATAATACATGGGTGATACTCAGAGTTCCCTGTATAACTCAGCCTGCAGCCTTGTGTCTTTCTATGGACACAGAGCCCCTCAGTGATGGATATGCCAGTAATCATTTATACTGGGGGTGAATCATACCCAATCTCACAGAATCATGACATTATCAGAGGAGACTAAAGATACATTTTGTACAGACTCAAATAGAAGCCTTTGTTCTTTAGTTAAATGGCCCCTTTAAATAAACATTAGGAGTTTGTTTAAAGGGAAAGTAGGTGTTGTGTCTTTATTCAGCGGAAGGGGAGACGGATAGAAATGGCAGATAATGGACACAAGTTCCGCATGACAGAAAAAATCCTTCAATTACAGTCCTTTTAAAGGCTAAATTATTAATGGGCTGATCGGAGGGGGGCTGGCTAATGGCCAAGATGAAAGGATCTGTCATTCTTGTGGCTTAAGTGTTGGTCAGTGAATGGAAAACTGTGGAATTTTTTTTTTGGGGGGGGTGGAAGCTTCCTTACTGTTTGTCAGACAGAGTCTCAATGGCACCTTCCTATCACATGGGACTTTATAATATTTATAGGGAGTAGGGTTGCCACCTGGGTGGTAAAAATGATGCTTGATGCCAATGTTATTATTAGGAAAAAACGGCAAGAATATTGGAAGGCCGGTAATTTTTTCCAGAAAAGGTGGCAACCCTAACAGGGAGATGTAACTACACCCCCAGCACATGCACAGCATCAAAGCACACATGCTCTGTCAATGACGTCCAGACTTATTTCCATGAGTCCCTGTTGCCATGGAGCTAACACTCTAATTTTCCTATCACCCACAAGGGTCGGACCTGAATCCAAAGAAGTCTTGGGTTAAAGGTTGAGAGAGAAGGCGCACACCCTCAAAATTAAAGTGCGGGGTGCTAATCCATAGGGGACTCCAAACCTAACTACAAAATATTATGCGTAACGGATAGCACACCCAATTAGAAAAAACAAATACATTTATTTATTACAAAATGGAAAAATAACAAAAGATTACAAAATAATATTGGTGAGCCCAACGCGTTTCGACCTTAAGGGTCTTCCTCAGGGGCACAAATAATCAAAAAAACCCAAAGGGGCAGAACGAGCCTTACTGTCCATGGAGGTTTTATACCCCAAGCTGTTGGTTTCCTCGACGAAAATCCAGTGTCTGACGTCTTCTGGGTAGTCCAAGGCAGCGTCTTCTGGGTAGTCAATTGGAACGCAAATGCGTTCCAGCATAGCGTCAAGATATAGCCACACAAAGTAAAATATCACTGATATAAATGTGTCTTCAGTCCGTCGTTATACCTTCTCCAATAGTGGCATATGTACTTGAAAACACTACAGTTGCGATGTTGCATAATTGTCTGAAACGAGAAATAAACGTCACTTCCTGTAACTGCTCTCTGAATACATTGAAGAATGTCTACGCAGCACCTCTTATTCCCAAGTTTCCTCGTGAGGCAACTTCAGGCCACTTCGAAAAACGAAACGCCGCATGTGCAGGCGACTTTTCAGTATACATACAAGAGCTCGCTGCGGAGCGCTGATCGGAACAATCCAGGAGACGGTGTAATACCAATCCGGCTTTATTTCAACGCTTAAAATTACATGGAACGGAGGGGTATTGAAAAACAGCCGACAATTAAAATACACAAATTACTAAATGACAGTCAATGATCTTAGTTACCCTTTAACTGCCTCATTAATAACACAAGCGGCAATATGGAAAACAACGACGTTGCTCGTAACATTCCCTTTAAAATCTCTTTGGTTTGTGGGGGGGAGTTGGGTAGGAGGAAGTTGAAGTTGGTATTTTGTCACTTTAACTGGCGACAGATGGGCAGCAGGCAGTTTTTTCCAGAAACCTCCATCTTAACTTACATCACGTAAAATATTCATGCGGTATAAAGTGGCGCCCTCGCAGCTTCCACGCTTCTATATAGCGTAGCTTGCATGGTAATGATTAAATGAGCCGTGGTTTTATTACTTATGCTCAATTTCTCCTGTTTTTATTTTTTAAAGGCCTTCTCCTTTAACAGAAATGTGCATTAAAGTGCCAGTGCCCTGGGAATGGAGTTGCCATGAATGAAAACATGAGGCTCATTTATCAACACTGGGCAAATTTGCCCATGGGCAGTTACCTATAGCAACCAATCATTGATTAGCTTTTTAAAGCCAGCTGTAAGTAGAACAATAAATGCAGCATTTTGATTGGTTGCCATGTGTTACTGCCCATGGGCAAATTTGCCCAGTGTTGATGACCCCCAGTGTGATGTTACAGTAATGTCGCTTTATTCCTTCTGTTCCTAAGGCAAATGTCAATCTTCGGCCCCCCATTAAACATATTAGGCCATACCCACTTGACCAAGCACCCCTCCCCTCTTTATGCTGTCACTTTAGCCATAATGACCTAAGCATGCCAGTAAAATCACTGTAGAAAATGGATTCAGAGCATTGCATTAAAGATGGCCATGAATTCCATAATGGAATTCATATGCTTGTTTTACCCCTAGCTTATTCATGCTCTGGGTACCCCTGGAACTATAGCAGGGTGACTGTTACCCCAATGTTTCTATATATCTGTAACCTTGTTTTGAGGGGGCCCAGCCTGAATGCAAGTTAGATGGAAGATATGGGGTGAGTTCTTATTTGTGCCCTGGGTACCCCTGGAACTATAGCAGGGTGACTGTCACCCCAATGTTTCTATATATCTGTAACCTTGTTATGAGCTAAGGGGGCCCAGTCTGAAGGCCAGTTAGGGGGAGATTTGGGGTGATTGTGTATTTGTTCCCTGGGTACCCCTGAAACTATAGCAGGGTTACTGTTACCCAAATGTTTCTATATATCTGTAACCTTGTTATGAGCTTAGGGGGCTCAGCCTGAAGGCCAGTTAGGGGGAGATTTGGGGTGAGTGCTTATTTGTACCGTGGGTACCCCTGGAACTATAGCAGGGTGACTGTTACCCCAATGTTTCTATATATCTGTAACCTTGTTATGAGCTAAGGGGGTTCAGCCTGAAGGCCAGTTAGGGAGAGATTTGGGGTTAGTGTGTATTTGTGCCCTACAAGAAAAAAACTCTAACATCCTTTTTTTTAGTAAAGTTTCTTTGCTTTGCCCTCAGTTATTCCCACAGGGTCAGTAACCTGCTAGCATTTTTACAGGGATTACTGAGGATTAGAATCAGACCTGTTCTTGACAGAGGCCACGTCACTATCATTATAAGAGGGAGTATTATGTAATTGCCAAGTGACTGGAAAGTCTCTCTCTAGTGAAGGATTGATGGGAACCACAGGGACATTATTGTACATGTCAGGAGCAATCAATCTGTTACTTGGAAATTTAATATGAGTTTCAATCCTTAATCTTGCTTGTTATCATAGAAATTCCAGGTATCAGACCTAACTGCCAACTACAGACAACCACTACTATAGGTGCCTAAACAACATTGCAATAAGAAAATAAATTTTGATTAAAAAAAAAAAGTTAAAGTTTAAAGGAAAACTATACCCCCAAAATGAATATTTAAGCAGCATATTAAATATTGGCATATTAAAGAATCTTACCAAACTGGAATATATATTTAAGTAAATATTGTACTTTTACATCTCTTGCCTTGAACCATGATTTTGTGATGGTCTGTGTGCTGCCTCAGAGATCACCTGACCAGAAATACTGCAGCTCTAACTGTAACAGGAAGAAGTGTGGAAGCAAAAGAAAGAATTCTGTCTGTTAAAGTGGACCTGTCACCCAGAGACAAAAATCTGTATAATAAAAGTCCTTTTCAAATTAAACATGAAATCCAATTTCTATTTTTTATTTAAGCATTCATAGCTGTTGTAAGCTCATTTAAAAATCTCAGCAGTCAATCAAATATTGTCTGCCCCTCCTCTATGCCCGTGGCATGGAGGCGGGGCAGACAATTACTTTCACTTTCAATTCAGCACTTCTTAGATGTCACTGCTCCCCACACATTCCCCCAGTTCTCTTTACCATATAACTGTGTGGTCAGGGCACGGGGATGGACATTGGGTCCCCCATTCTGGTGCACAAACAAGATTCTGAGATGATACAAGGCTTTTCTTAATAACAGTGTCCACAAAATGGCTGCTGCCTGCTTGCTATAATTTTGAAATCCCAGACTGAAGGAAACAAGATTCAAATAATTTATATAGTGTAGTTATAGTTCATTTTCCTTGACTAATCTGATAAAATAGGATTTTGAATAATTTTTTTGGGTGACGGGTCCCCTTTAATTGGCTCATGTGACCTAACAAGTATAGTTTGTTTGGTTTGTTTGTGTGCACCGTTAATTATACGATCCCAGGGGGCGGCCCTTATTTTTTAAAATGGCAGTTTTCTATTTAGGATTACCCAATGATGGCACATATTACTAAAAAGTATATTACTATGAAAATGGTTTATTTACATGAAGCAGGGTTTTACATATGAGCTGTTTTATGCAATATATTTTTATACAGACCTACATTGTTTGAGGGGTATAGTTTTCCGTTAAAGGAAGAAATAAATGGTCCTGCAGTGTGCAAAAATAGTTGTAAATGTTTTTGTCTGATCTTTTAAATATCTAAATACATGTTTATCCCACTGTTACTATAGGCACCATCTCTCCCTACTATACCTGCTATCCCACAGTCACACTCCCTTCCCAGAGACTATTATCCCACTGTTACTATAGGCACCATCTCTCCCTTCTATACCTGCTATCCCACAGTCACACTCCCTTCCCAGAGACTATTATCCCACTGTTACTATAGGTACCATCTCTCCCTACTATACCTGCTATCCCACAGTCACACTCCCTTCCCAGAGACTATTATCCACTGTTACTATAGGCACCATCTCTCCCTACTATACCTGCTATCCCACCGTCACACTCGCTTCCCAGAGACTATTATCCCACTGTTACTATAGGCACCATCTCTCCCTTCTATACCTGCTATCCCACAGTCACACTCCCTTCCCAGAGACTATTATCCCACTGTTACTATAGGCACCATCTCTCCCTACTATACCTGCTATCCCACAGTCACACTCCCTTCCCAGAGACTATTATCCCACTGTTACTATAGGCACCATCTCTCCCTACTATACCTGCTATCCCACAGTCACACTCCCTTCTCAGAGACTATTATCCACTGTTACTATAGACACGATCTCTCCCTACTATACCTGCTATCCCACAGTCACACTCCCTTCCCAGAGACTATTATCCACTGTTACTATAGGCACCATCTCTCCCTACTATACCTGCTATCCCACAGTCACACTCCCTTCCCAGAGACTATTATCCCACTGTTACTATAGGCACCATCTCTCCCTACTATACCTGCTATCCCACAGTCACACTCCCTTCTCAGAGACTATTATCCACTGTTACTATAGACACGATCTCTCCCTACTATACCTGCTATCCCACAGTCACACTCCCTTCCCAGAGACTATTATCCACTGTTACTATAGACACCATCTCTCCCTACTATACCTGCTATCCCACAGTCACACTCCCTTCCCAGAGACTATTATCCCACTGTTACTATAGGCACCATCTCTCCCTACTATACCTGTTATCCCACAGTCACACTCCCTTCCTAGAGACTATTATCCCACTGCTACTATAGGCACCATCTTTCTCTTGTGTCTTTACCATTGCCATCTGGGCTGGGGTCCTTGTGATCTATGTGGCCGTTCCTAGGGCCATGCCACCATATCAGATGGCAAAGAAAGAAGTTAGAACAGATAATAGTGATTGTATATGTCCTTTTCTAATGGGAATTGCACACTTTCAGAATTCTTGCTTTCTCCGACAGAGAACTCAGAGATTGTGCTGCATATGCTAACAAACCACCCCGTCTAATTTCCCACAGAGAGCCAGCTTTTACCCGGCAATAACTACACCACAGAGTGTAACATCCCGGGCAACTTCATGTGCGGTGACGGGCACTGTATCCCCGGCGGGTGGCAGTGTGATGGGAACCCAGATTGCTTCGATGAGAGCGATGAGAAAGAATGTCGTAAGTCACCACAACAACTTCTTTTCCCTTCTTAATGGTTTGTTTTGTTTTGCCTTAAAGTGGTTGTTCACCTTTGAGGTAACGTTTAGTATGTTATAGAATGTCCAATTCCTAGCAACTGTGCAACTGGTCTTCATTATTTACATTTTATAGTTTTTGCCTTGCTCTTTTGCCTTTTTACAGCTTTCAAATGGGGGTCACTGACCCCATCTAAAAACAAATGCTCTGTAAGGCTACAAATGTATAGTTAGTGCTACTTTTTATTACTCCTCTTTCTATTCAGACCCTCTCCTATTCTTATTCCAGTCTCTTATTCAGATCAGAGTATGGTTGCTAGGGTAATGTGGACCCTAGCAACCAGATTGCTGAAACTACAAACTAGAGAGCTGCCGAATAAAAAGCTAAATAACTCAGAAGCCACAAATAATAGTGGTGCCCTAAAGGTAGTTCAGGATGTACCAGTAGACCTTTAGCTGGTGATCAGTAAATCTCAAGACACTGCCAACAAACATCTTGTCTAGATCACCCTCCAATTTCATGCTTTTCATTCAGATATTTATAATGTTAAGGTTACATAAGAAATAGTTATTTGTTTAATATAGCAATATACATTTTCTCATTAATCAATATTCAAGTAATATTTCCATGGAACAAAATGCTAACAATGTTTTATGGATGGAGATCATATTGGCACAACATCACTAAAAGTAGACCTCGCATTAGTAAAGTATGGGCACTCCTGCTCTACATACTAAAAGTTAATTTAAAGGCAAATAACCCCTTTAACAGTTGGAATCTCACTGTGGGCTAATGCAACCAGTAAGCCTAAGCAGAGCAGAAGGCACATGCCACTGCTGCCTCTTCTGGGCAAACTCTGAACTGCAGCTGAGCTCTGCACACTTTTAATACATAAAATACTGTATATATATATATATATATATATATATATATATATATATATATATATATATATATATATATATATATATATATATAATACACAAAAGCCATGAATACCTTGTAAATTATATCCTTATAAATGGTGACTAGTCATGTCATCAGTTATAAACGCTGATGTCAGTTTTGTCATGATACACTAAAACTTGTGTATTATAATAAATAAAGTACCCCCTGTTGCAAAATATGAGCCTATTAGAAGTCACCTCGGAGTTCCATGACCTGGAGGCCTTCGGCTTGTGCTTTTATATGGTCATGGAACTCCTCGGTGATTTCTAATATCCTTATATTTTACAATAGGGGGTACTTTATTCACTATATATATTTTTTTTTATTGCACTACTAGTACATGCAGTGCTGAACACTGAAGAAGAAGTGCTACATTTGAGAGCCAAAAGAACAAGTGTCCTGTCTCATAGAGCTTGCAATCCAGTTGAAAGTAATCTACCAGAAGTGACAGTACAGTATCACTATTATTATAGTGCAGCGATCATTTTTAAAGCTTCTTTAGGTACCAGCACAAGTAAATGTATTCCTCACTCCAGCATCCTTGCAGACTGTATTCACAGTGTATTAAGTGGTTGGTGGTTGCCCGGCTGAAGGGTTAATAAACGGAATATTCAGATTGCAGCACATGCTGGGATGTTGTTCTGAGCAGATGGAGCCTCGGCAGGAATGCATATAAATTCCCATGATTTAGGTGTATGGGGCAAACACACACATGCTCTTCCTCTGGGGCAGCTATTTTTGTGATAGTATTTACATATA